>NW_016826746.1:480754-485283 GCF_001698545.2 Rhinopithecus bieti
CTCCCCCTCCTTCCCCTCCTCCTCCTCCTCCTCCTTCTCTTTTCTTCCCCTTTATTCTCTTCTTCCTTTTTCTTCTTCCTCCTCCTCTTCTCCTTTTGTCGTTTTAGGGGATTAATTAAGAGCATCATCCCAATTGAAAACAATTTGAAAAGTAGCACAACAGCCAAAAGATGGAAGAATTTTATTTTATTTTATTTATTTATTTTTTTGAGACAAAGTCTCACTGTGTCGCCCAGGCTGGAGTGCAGGGATGTGATCTTGGCTCACTGCAACCTCTGCCTCCTAGGTTCAAACGATTCTCCTGCCTCAGCCTCCTAAGTAGCTAGGATTACAGGCGTGCACCACCACACCTGGCTAATTTTTGCATTTTTAGTAGAGATGGAATTTTGCCATGTTGGCCAGGCTGGTCTTGAACACCTGGCCTCATGTGATCCGCCCACCTTGGCCTCTCAAAGTGCTGGGATTACAGGTGTAAGCCACCACGCCCGGCCAAAAAAATCTTTTTTTAAAAAATTTTTCTTTTGACGTGAGGCCTCACTCTATCATCCAGGCTAGAGTGCCGTGGTGTGATCTCCACTCACTGCAACCTCCACCTCCCAGGCTCAAGTGATCCTCCCACCTCAGCCTCTCAAGTAGCTGGAATCACAGGTGCATGATTCCAGTCCTCCTGGCTAATTTTTTTTAGCCCTCCCGGCTAAGTGTTTTTTTGGGTTTTTTTGTTTTGTTTTGTTTTGTTTTGTTTTGTTTTGTTTTGTTTTGTTTTGTAGAGACGGGGTTTTGCCATGTTGGCCAGGCTCGTCTTGAACTCCTGAGCTCAAGTGATCTGCCCGCCTCGCCCTCCCAAAGTGCTGTGATTACAGGCACGAACCACTGCACCTGGTCAAAAACAGAATTTTTAAAATTGCCCATAACGCTGGTCAGGGTATCTTGGTGCCTCTTGGTCTATGGCTACGTAAGACTAATGTCACTGTATCCTAGAATTAAACTCATGTAGTCACCGCTGAGCTGGACACCCAAAGACCCTCTATGAGTCCAGGATTCCAACCGTATGATGTAAAGCTGGCCACAGAACACACGTCCTGTGGACAGGGTTACCCCAAATGAGATGCCCACTTCTTTGACTAAACTCGCCAACCAATTAGGTCACTTTTCTCCCGTAAGACATGGCGGGGAGATGGATAGAGAAAGTTAACATAGCTGAGGTCAATGATGCTGCAAACAGGGGAGTCTGGAATAGGGGCCCTCCCTGAAGTCAGCAGACCTTTGGTCCTGTCCTTTCAGGAAATGGATAGGTAGAATGAACTAGTGCCATAAACTAGTGTGTGTAGTCATTGGTCTTAGCTATTGGCTTTAAGTGGGTCAAGAGGTCTTCAGCCTGGGAGACCCTCATTGCTGTTTTCTCCGTGTATGAGGAATCGCCGCTCCTTTCCTTTGTACAGTTATCAGCCTCTGAAATGTTATACCCTTGTCTTCTGCCTCTTGCGGAGCCCCCACCTGGCCTGCTCAGTGTTCTCAAGGGGAACGCTCCTTCGGCTCATTTTTGCCCAGGCCACGCCCAGCCCATGCCCTGCTCTGAGCCCCGCCCTGCCTGGCCACGCCCTATTCTCAGTTCTTCCTCACCTGACCACGTCCTGCTCTGAGCCCCGCCTCACCTAGTCCTCCCCTCTTCTCAGCCCCGCCCATGTGACCCAGCCCTCCCCATTCTCAGCCGTGCCCCACTAGGTCACGCCCTGTTCCCAGCCTTTCTTTGGCTTGGCCACGCCCCATTCAATGCCCTGCCCCACTAGGCCACACCCTGTTCCCAGCCCCGCCCCCACCAGGCCACGCCCCGTCCTCAGCCCTGGGCTCTTTCCCCCAGCTCAGCAACGCTGCCCATCACGTTCCGCTGCCTGGAGGAGGGCCTGGGTGTGGACCGCCGCATCACCAGGTTCGTCCTGCCCGTGGGCGCCACGGTCAACATGGACGGCACTGCCCTCTACGAGGCCCTGGCTGCCATCTTCATTGCTCAAGTTAACAACTACGAGCTCAACCTGGGTCAGATCACAACCATCAGGTGAGGGGGCCTGCCAGCAGGTGAGACCAGCGATCTTCAGCTTGGCTGGGAGGGTTGGGGAGGGAGGAGGGGACTACAGCTGGAGCTCAGAGGAGCCCTCGGATGTTGGAAGGCGGATGTGGAAAGAACCCAATGCCGGATGAGGTGAAAGGTAAAGTTGCCACCTGAGGCTGTCAGGAGCTGCCAAGACGTTCCCGTCAGTTTCTCTCTCACGTGGGAGATCCCTTTGTCCAGTGTTTTCCAAAGCATGGCTGGTGCATCCTAATAACCCGAGGTTCTTGTTATGAATATAGATTCTTATATTTATAGGCCTTATACATTTATCTATTCCTGTGTTTATAGGTCCTATCATCCAGTGGTTCCAACTTAGTCGTTATAAAAATAACAGTGACCTGTCATCTCCTTCAGGTCTTCAGCGTTACTTCTTCAGGGAAGCCCTGTTTAAAATGGCATATCGGGTCTTGCTAAGGAGGCACCGTTTTTCCATGTAGTACCATCTCCATATAGTATGAATTTTACTTATTCATTTTGTTTATTATCTGCTTTCCATACTAGAATGTAAACTCTGCCGGGCGCAGTGGTTCACGCCTGTAATTCCAGCACTTTGGGAGGCCAAAGCGGGAGGATCACTTGAGGTCAGGAGTTTGAGACCAGCCTGGCCAACATGGTGAAACCCCATCTCTACTAAAAATACAAAAATTCGCTGGGCGTGGTGGCTGTTGCCTGTAATCCCAGCTACTTGGGAGACTGAGGCACAAAAATCACTTGAACATGGGAAGTGGAGGTTGCAGTGAGCCAAGCGTCTTGCTCTGTTGCCCAGGCCGGAGTGCAGTTTAAAATCTGTCATTTTACATAGTTGCCTTTCTTTTTTCTACTAAGAATACCTAAAATCTATTCTGTTAGAAAATTTCCAGTGTACACCCAAATATTATTAACTGTACTCCTCCTATAGTACTTTAGATCTCTAGATATATTCATCCTACATAACTGCAATTTTTTTTGAGACAGAATCGCACTCTGTCACCCAGGATGGAGTGCAGTGGTACAGGCATAGATCACTACAGCCTCAACCTCCTGGGCTCAAGCCATCCTCCCGTCTTAGACTCCCCAGTAGCTGAGACTACAGGCATGCACCACCATGCTCCGCTAATTTTTTTTTAAAAAATTTTTGTAGAGACAGGGTCTCAGTATGTTGCCCATGCTGTTCTTGAACTCTTGGGCTCAAGCAGTCCTCCCACCTTGACCTCCAAAAGTGCTGGGATGACAGGTGTGAGCCACCGTGCCTGGCCTTTAAATGCAATTTTGAATTCTTTGACTACATCTCCCAATTATGTATTCAACTTATTATTATTATATTTTAGATTCTACGTATGGCAGAGGTCAAGGCCAGGCATGGTGGCTCATGCCTATAATCCCAGCACTTTGGGAGGCTGAGGTGGGAGGATTGTTTGAGCCTAGGAGTTTGAGACCAGCCTGGGCAACATAGTGAGAGCTCATCTCTACAAAAATAAAAAAAAAAAAAAAAAAATTAACCAGGTGTTATGGCATGTGCCTGTGGTCCCAGCTACTCAGGAGGTTAAGGTGGGATTGAGTAGTGAGTTGCAGTGAGCTGAGATAACACCACTGCACTTCAGCCTGGGCAACAGAGTGAGACTCTGTTTCGGGGGGGGGAGGGGAGAGAGAGAGAGAGAGAGAGAGAGATCAAGCAGTATTTTCTCTCTGTGTCTGTCTGGCTTGGGCATTTAATTTAAGATGCCTTGGAGAGCGGATCTCTTCCTTTCTCTCTGTCCTCTTCCTGTTTCTTCCTCATCGCCTTCTTCCCTCCACCTGCCTCCCAATGTTCTCCCTCCCCTGCAGCATCACAGCCACAGCGGCCAGTGTTGGGGCTGCTGGCATCCCCAGGCGGGTCTGGTCACCATGGTCATTGTGCTCACATCGGTCGGCTTGCCCACGGAGGACATCACGCTCATCATCGCCGTGGACTGGTTCCTGTGAGTGTTCTCCAGGCTGGACCCTGGTGCTCCTGCTTCTGCGCATACTGCTTTCCCCTGCAACATCCTTAACCTGTGGACTTTCATTCCAGCAAAGATGAAGTGGTCCAGAATTTTCGAGTTAAAAGGAGGCCTTGGAGAGGCCTCCAATCCATGGCCTCTGGACCCCAAATCCCACAGAGTTATCTTTGGGAAGTAGGGTTGGAGACAAGCAATGGGGCCTTTACCTATCAGCGGGAAAACTCCTTTTTTACCTGATATATGTGGAAGTCACCAAAAGGTGATCCAGGTCGGGTGTGGTGGCTCACGCTTGTAATCCCAGCACTTTGGGAGGCTGAGGCTGGGTAGATCACCTGAGGTCAGGAGTTTGAGACCAGCCTGGACAACATGGTGAAACCCTGTCTCTACTAAAATACCACAAATTAGCCAGGTATGGTGGCAAACTCCTGTAGCCCCAGCTTCACAAGAGGCTGAGGCAGGAGGAT
>NW_016826746.1:488600-510580 GCF_001698545.2 Rhinopithecus bieti
GGGGGGGGGAGGGGAGAGAGAGAGAGAGAGAGAGAGAGATCAAGCAGTATTTTTCTCTCTGTGTCTGTCTGGCTTGGGCATTTAATTTAAGATGCCTTGGAGAGCGGATCTCTTCCTTTCTCTCTGTCCTCTTCCTGTTTCTTCCTCATCGCCTTCTTCCCTCCACCTGCCTCCCAATGTTCTCCCTCCCCCTGCAGCATCACAGCCACAGCGGCCAGTGTTGGGGCTGCTGGCATCCCCCAGGCGGGTCTGGTCACCATGGTCATTGTGCTCACATCGGTCGGCTTGCCCACGGAGGACATCACGCTCATCATCGCCGTGGACTGGTTCCTGTGAGTGTTCTCCAGGCTGGACCCTGGTGCTCCTGCTTCTGCGCATACTGCTTTCCCCTGCAACATCCTTAACCTGTGGACTTTCATTCCAGCAAAGATGAAGTGGTCCAGAATTTTCGAGTTAAAAGGAGGCCTTGGAGAGGCCTCCAATCCATGGCCTCTGGACCCCAAATCCCACAGAGTTATCTTTGGGAAGTAGGGTTGGAGACAAGCAATGGGGCCTTTACCTATCAGCGGGAAAACTCCTTTTTTACCTGATATATGTGGAAGTCACCAAAAGGTGATCCAGGTCGGGTGTGGTGGCTCACGCTTGTAATCCCAGCACTTTGGGAGGCTGAGGCTGGGTAGATCACCTGAGGTCAGGAGTTTGAGACCAGCCTGGACAACATGGTGAAACCCTGTCTCTACTAAAAATACAAAAAAAAAAAAAAAAAAAATTAGCCGAGTGTGATGGCAGGTGCCTGTAATTCCAGCTGCTCAGGAGGCTGAGGCAGGAGAATTCCTTGAACCTGGAAGGTGGAGGTTGCAGTGAGCCGAGATCGCACCACTGCACTCCAGCCTGGGCAACAGGAGCGAAACACCATCTCAAAAAACAAAAATCAAAACCAGCAATAACAACAAAACCAGGAGGTTTACATTAAAGGAAGCCTGGACTTTCATTCTCACATGGGAGCTGACAGCTGAGCCTGAGTTCCAATTTTACAATCTTCAGCCTGCCCTAGTCTGCACCTGTATTGACTCAGGCCTGCCCTGGTTTACCATTCCTGATTTGATGTGCTTTTCAGTTCATAACCCTTAACTGTCTGTATTGGATGTTCATTTTTTCTTTTCTTTTCTTTTTTCTTTTTGGGACAGAGTCTCGCTCTGTCACCGAAGCTGGTGTGCAGTGGCTCGATCTCAGCTTACTGCAACCTCTGCCTCCCAGGTTCAAGCGATTTTCCTGCCTCAGCCTCCCAAGTAGCTGGGGTTACAGGCGCATGCCACCATGCCTGCCTTTTTTTTTTTTTAATTATTTTTAGTAGAGACAGGGTTTCACTATGTTGGTCAGGCTGGTCTCAAACTCCTGACCTCGTGATCCACCTACCTCGTGCTGGGATTACAGACATGAGCCACCATGCCCAGCCTCATTTTCTTTTTGTTTGAGAGACAGGATCTTGTTTTCTTATCTAGGCTGGAGTGCAGTGGCATGATCATAGCTCACTGCAGCCTTGACCTCCTGGGCTCAAGTGACCCTCCCATCTCAGCCTCCCAAGCAGCTGGGACTACGGGCACGTGCCACCGTCCGAGGCCATGTTTTAAAATTATTCTATTGTAGAGATGGGATCTTGGTTTGTTGCCCAGGCTAGTCTTGAACTCCTGGTCTCAAGCAATTCTCCTGCCTCTCAGCTTCCCAAAGTGCTGGGATCATATCTTTTTAACGATATGGCTTTTTTTTTTTTTTTACCACACCTGGCCTCATTTTTAAAAAAAAATCACATCTAAGATCAAACATGAACATTTCAGAGCTAGTCCATCCTGTTTGTTAGGAGGAGAAACAGGACAGAGAGGGGAAAGAACCTACTTGGGGACATGTGGTCATGGATTGTTCTGGAATGGGAGCCCCCTGACTCCCTGGCCCAGGGACCCCCCCACCCCCCGTCTGCTGCACCCTCTTTCTGTGAAGCTTTTCAAGCCCCCATTAATGGCAGCTTCTTTTCCCCGTACCAGTGACCGGCTTCGCACAATGACCAACGTACTGGGGGACTCGATTGGAGCAGCCGTCATCGAGCACTTGTCTCAGCGGGAGCTCGAGCTTCAGGAAGCTGAGCTCACCCTGCCCAGCCTGGGGAAACCCTACAAGTCCCTCATGGCACAGGAGAAGGGGGCATCCCGGGGACGGGGAGGCAATGAGAGTGCTATGTGAGGGGCCTCCAGCTCTGCCCCCCAAGAGAGGAGGGAAGGGGCCTGGGGAGGGGAGTCCTGGGGACACATCTGCCGCCCAACTGACCGTGTGCTGAACACACATGTTCAGCTTGACTCGTTTAAGGGGGAGGGAAAAGTGTAATAAAGGAGCAGGAATGAAAGGTACATAAGGTCTCTGTTTCTCTCTGAGCACATGCTGAGGGCTTGAAGGACGGCGTGAGCAAGGGAGGGGAAGAAACGTTTCTCCGAGGTTTGGGGAGAAGGGAAGCGTCAGCTTCAACAAGAAGAGGGGTCAACTCATGTTTCTGACATTCTCAAAGAGTGGCGGAACTGAAGAGGGCCAAGAAAAACCATTATTTCTCCTAATAAAAGAATAGCCATGGTCTCTGTCTCGGGGTCCCCCAAGACCACCTTTAGGTTCAGCAATTCACTAGAAAGGCTCATAGAACTCAGGGCTGGACACGGTGGCTTATGCCTGTAATCCCAGCACTTTGGGAGGCTGAGGCGGGCAGATCACCTGAGGTCAGGAGTTCAAGACCAGCCTGGCCAATATGGTGAAACCCCGTCTCTCCGAAAAATACAAAAATTAGCTGGGCGTGGTGGTGGCTACCTGTAGTCCCAGCTACTCGGGGGGCTGAGGCAGGAAGAATGGCTCGAACCCGGGAGGTGGAGGTTGCAGTGAGCCGAGATCGCACCATTGCACTCCAGCCTGAGTGTCAAGAGCGAAAGTCTGTCTCAAAACACAGAAACAAAACAACAACAAAAAAATAAGCCAGGCACGGAAAACACATTACATGTTCTCACTTGTGTGTGGGAGCTGAAAAACTGAACTCACGGAAACAGAGTAGAATGATGGTTACCAGCAGCTAGGAGGGGTAGTAGGGAGAAAGGATAAAGAAGGGATAGTTAACGGATACAAAAATACAGTTAGAAGGAATAAAATCTAGTATTTGGTAGCACAATAGGGTGACTATAGTTAATAATTTGTTGTATATTTCAAAATAACTGAAATGTGGAACTGGAATGTTTATAACACAAAGAAATGATAAATGCTTGAAGCGATAGATACTCCAATTCTCTTGATTTGATTATTATACATTGTATGTTTGTGGAAAAGTTTTGTACGTACTCCATAAATGTGTACAACTGTTATGTATCCATAAAGATTAAGAATAAAATTTAAAAGCTCAGTCAACTAGAATTTTAAAATCTAAGATTATAAATGATCAAAGGAGGTAAACTCAAAATCGAGTAAAAATAAATGCAAGTAAATCACTATACAATGTATACATATATCAAATCATGTTATACACCTTGAATATGTACAATGTCTATTCGTCAATTATACCTCAGTAAAGCTGGAAAAAAGAGTTACTATAAAACATCAAACACAAAAGATCGAGCACGCTCATTTTCATGAACAATCAAAGGAAGTCAAATTAAAATATCAAAGGAAACAATAAATCTTACTCACTGGTTTAATTTATTTCTGAGGCTGCAGCCCCCAGACACAGAATATTTCTTGGTTGGGGAGCATAATTCCAGAAGTAAGAATTTATGTCAGAGAATTCCTGGTTCCTCTGAGGTTTAACTATTATTATTAGAAGGTTTGACTAGAGGTAGCTGTCATGGGTGAGTGGCGACTGTCTGGGGCTGGTGGTGTGGAGGATAAGAAGAATTTACCAACACAGTTGTAGGTAAAGAAAGGCAGATTTATTGGAGAAAGTATGAAAATACGTTGCAAGGAAGCAATGGGCAGGCCAGCAATAGAAGAGCTGACTGCAAAGAGACAAAAGCTTGCTGGGGATTTTAAAAGACAGTGCTTGTTCTGTGTGCTGAAGAGGGCTTTGTACAGTATTGATCACGCCAAGGTCGCAGTGAGCTAACTTCCAATTTTTGTATCAGCCTAGGGTCTGGTGATAGCTGAGTGCAGGAAGATTGTGAGTTATTTGTACAAGAGGGCTTTGTGTCCGGGACCATGAAGAAAGGCAGACTTCTATCTGCTTCTTCTTTTTGCTTTCCCTTGGTCTCCCTAGCCTGACTCCTTTTCCCTAATTAGGACTCCACAGTAACGTAACGTAAGGCCTGGGAGAGTCGTCTGATTCCTACAGCCCTGCGTTGGAACCTTGTCACTACATTTATTACTTTGAGCTAGTTACCTACTTACCATAAGCTCTTACTTTCTTATTTGTAAATATGAGAACTAATACTAATCACATAAAAGAGTTATTGGAAAAATTAAATGAGGTAATGTACATAAAGCCCTTAAACTGTGCTGGTATATAAAGTGTTATTAATATCAACATCAGTAACCTTGAATTTTGTTTCAAGCTCAACAACTTAATTAATTAATTATTATTATTATTATTATTATTATTTAGAAACAGGGTCTCCCTCTGTCACCCAGGCTGGAGTACGGTGGCATAATCACAGCTCACTGCAACTTCAGCCTCCTGGGTTCAAGCCATTCTCCCACCTCAGCTTCCCGAGTAGCTGAAACTACAGGCGTACAGCACCATGCCTGGGCAAAAGCTCTAATCAGATGAATCAGTTTGTATTTTTCTGGTCCAGGTCTTATTTTCTATTTAACCATCCACCCATCTATTTTTCTACTCCATTTGACAAATATCACGTAAACATGAACTCCTTACCAACAACTGTACCAGGCATTGTG
Organism: Rhinopithecus bieti; assembly: GCF_001698545.2. Lineage (NCBI taxonomy): Eukaryota > Metazoa > Chordata > Mammalia > Primates > Cercopithecidae > Rhinopithecus > Rhinopithecus bieti. The sequence goes on from NW_016826746.1 coordinate 493,509, forward strand.
ATTGCAAAACTGGGTAAGACATTGCTCTGAAATTCAAGGGACCGATATTGTGAAAGAGTAGAAGTAAAGTAAAGTTAGTGTGACTGAAAGGAAAGTGAATTGGATTAAAAAGGGGGCAACTCTTTGAGTTATTTTTATTCATGTAACCTCAAAAAACATCTCTGTAAATGAGTTTCCAGGGCAACATGTCCAAAATAGGGACATATCTCATCGCTTCTGACAGTATATATTTAACATGTAAGATTTGATATATTTTTTTTTAACTCAAATCAGGCCGGGCGCGGTGGCTCATGCCTGTAATCTCAGCACTTTGGGAAGCTGAGGCAGGCAGATCGCTTGAGGTCAGGAGTTCAACACCAGCCTAGCCAACATGGTGAAACCCTGTCTCTACTGAAAATACTAGCAAGATGTGGTGGTGCATGCCTGTAGTTCCAGCTCCTCAGGAGGCTGAGGCAGGGAAATTGCTTCAACCCGGGAGGTGGAGGTTGCAGTGAGCCGAGATGGCGCCACTGCACTCCAGCCAGGGCAACAGAGGGAGACTCTGTCTCAAAAACAAAATCAAAAAACAAAATCCAAATCATTACTAAAGATAGCTGAGAAAACACCAGGTTGTATTCATGCAAAGTTAAAATTACTAGTTAGAAAGTCAAAAAGCGTAATCCGGTATAACTTTGTTAGCAGTAGCAAGGGCAGGAAATGTTCCAAAGGAAGATACAAGGGAAGAGATGCTTTAAAATGTATAAAAGAAGGCAAGTGTGGTGGCTTATTGCCTGTAATCCCAGTTCTTTGGGAGGCTGAGGCGGGCAGATTACCTGAGGTCAGGAGTTTGAGACCAGCCTGACCAACATGGTGAAACCCCATCTCTACTAAAAGTACAAAAATTAGCCAGACGTGGTGGCGAGTGCCTGTAATCCCAGCTACTCGGGAGGCTGATGCAGAAGAATCACTTGAACCCAGGAAGTGGCGGTTGCGGTGAGCCGAGATTGCACCATTGCACTGTAGCTTGGGTGACAGAGTAAGACTCCTTCTTGGAAAAAAAAAAAAAGCGGCTGGGTGCAGTGGCTCATGCCTGTAATCCCAGCACTTTGGGAGGCCGAAGCGGGTGGATCATGAGGTCAGGAGTTCGAGACCAGCCTGGCCAACATGGTGACACCCCGTCTCTACTAAAAATACAAAAAATTAGCCAGGCATTGTGGCGCATGCCTGTAATCCCAGCTACTAAGGAGGCTGAGGCAGGAGAATTGCTTGAACCTGGAAGGCGGAGGTTGCAGTGAGCCGAGATCACGCCATTGCACTCCAGCCTGGGCGACAGAGCAAGACTCTGTCTCAAAAAAAAAAAAAAAAGAAAGAAAGAAAGAAAAAATGCATGAAAGCAGAAGTGAAAATATTGGCTGAAAGAGGCCAGTCTGGCCTCGGTATTGTGTTCACTGCAATTCATGAGAGCTCAGCAATGGTTCCCTCATTGAGAGACGTTGGACTGAGGAGGAGTCTCCCCAGTGACCCCTTCATGTCCTTGTTCCTCAGGCTGTAGATGAAGGGGTTCAGCATAGGGGTGACCATGGTGTACATCACCGAGGCCATCAGACTTCTCCTAGAAGATGGTGTAGCTGCAGGACTGAGATAGACCCCAAGGCCTATGCCATAGAACAAGCTGACCACTGAGAGATGGGAACCACAGGTGGAAAAGGCTTTGTGCCGGCCTCTGGCAGATGATACTCTCAGGATGGAGGAGAGAATCTGAGAATAAGAGAACAGGATTCCAGAGAGAGGAAAAATACCCAGGACAATGGTCATAAAATACATCACGATGTTATTGATGAAGGTATCAGAACAGGAGAGCTTCAAGACTTCGGAAGGATCACAAAAAAGTGTGGAATTTCCATGTTTGTGCAGAAGGACAGCCTCAAAATGGTCAAGGTCTCGAGCAGGGAACCCATGATGCTAATGCACCAGGACCCCAGAACCAGAAGCCCACAGAGCCGGGGGTTCATGATGACCATGTAGTGCAGGGGGTGACAGATGGCCACGAAGCGGTCATAGGCCATCACGGTCAGGAGCAAGTTGTCCAGGCATCCAAATGCAGTGAAAAAAAATATCTGGGTGAGGCAGCCTGCAAAAGTGATCATTTTGCTTTGTGTTTGGATAGTCACTAGCATCTTTGGGACAGTCGTGGACGTGAAACAGATGTCAGCAAAGGACAGGTTGGAGAGGAAGAAGTACATGGGGGTGTGGAGGTGGGAGTCTGAGCTGATGGTCAGGATGATGAGCAGGTTTCCGGTGATGGTGACCAGGTACATGGAGAGGAACAGCCTACAGAGAAGAAGCTGCATGTCAGAGTCCTCTGCGAATCCCAGGAGGAGAAAGTTTCCAACTTCTGTTTGGTTTCCTCTTTCCATGGGGCCGCTGGGTTTACTGAGAAGGAGGCAACAACAACAACAACAACAACAACCAGCCACACAAAATTTACTCAAACCCAGGGAACTCAAGAAATCACGCATGTTGGCTAATTATTGGATTTCTTTGCCGACAAGTTACAGTTACCATCGCTACCTGGAGAAGTCATCTCTACATCATTGGTCCTCAAACTGTGGTTCCTGGAATAGCCCCATCAACATCACCTGGGAACTCATTATACATGCGCCTTATCATGCCCGCCTGACCAACTGAATTAGATACTCTGGGTTTGGAGCCCGCATTCTGGTGTTTGTTTGTTTGTTTGTTTGAGACGGAGTCTCGCACTTTCGCCCAGGCTGGAGTACAGTGGCACAATCTCGGCTCACTGCAAGCTCCACCTCCTGGGTTCAAGCAATTCTCCTGCCTCAGCCTCCAGAGTAACTGGGATTACAGGCACGCCCAGCTAATTTTTGTATTTTTAGTAGAGATGGGGTTTCACCATGTTGGTCAGGCTGGTCTCGAACTCCTGACTTCCTGATCCTCCCGCCTTGGCCTCCCAAAGTGCTGGGATTACAGGCATGAGCCACTGCGCCTGGCCTTTTAATTTTTAATTTTTTTTTTTTTTGAGACAGAGTCTCACTCTGTTGCCCAGGCTGGAGTGCAATGCTGTAATCTCAGCTTGCTGCAACCTCTGCCTCCCGGGTTCAAGCAATTCTCATGCCTCAGCCTCCTGAGAAGCCAGCACTACAGGCGCAAACCACCACGCCCAGGATATTTTTTTTTTTTTTTTTTTTTTTTTTTTTTGTAGTTTGTGGAGAGACGGGGTTCCCAAGTTCACTGGTCTCAAACTCCTGACGTTCAGATGATAGACGCCTCGCCTCAGCCTCCCAAAGTGCTGCGTATATACAGCGTGAGCCACCGTGCCGCACCGCATTCTGGGTTTATAACCAAGCCCTCTAGGAAATTCTGATGCACATCAAGTTTGAGGACTATTGCTTCAACGCTTGCGCGTATCCCTAACGCAATCATCTCCTCCCCAGCATCCCTGGTGCTGCTCTTGCCTTCTGCCTAAGGCCATGGGGAATAGGAAATAGGGAGTGAAAAGTTCCCTAATTCTCAGGCCAGATTCCAATCCTCAGAGGCTTATTCCTTCATTGTGCCTGCATTCCCTGTAATTCTGGTTTTCATTCTGTTTTAGAGACAAGGTTCTTGCTCTGTTGCGCAGTGGGGTGCAGTGGCACCATCCTAGCTCACGCAGCTTCGAACTTCTGGCCACGTGATCCTCGGCCACCTCAGCCTCCCCAGTACTGGCACTACACCCACTGTGCCCGCTTGTAATTCACAACGTATAATTCCTCTGAATCTTGGATGCTCCGTTCTGCTAAAAAAAATAATAACCACTGTTATTAATTAATCATTGTTTACATGTCATCCTTATATATCAATTTTCCCCGTACCCAATACCAACAAAAAAATGAATGTTTGGAAATAGAAAATCCTAGAGTTCTAGATAAGAATTATAATTTTACCCCCATTTTCCATCTCTGCATTCTCATCAATCAAAATATCCTGGCATACAGGAAATGGCTCTTAAAACTGCCCATGTTCGACATTTACTTACTTTCTAAGTTTTCTTAAAAATACAAAGAAAGTTTTTGATTAATTTGAGTTTTATATTTCTTATATATCTCTTAGATAATTCTGTAAAATGGCCTCTCTCACAGTTTTAAAAAAAAGAATATAAGACAATTCGGCCGGATGCACCAGTCCTTGCCGGCAGGAATAATAAAATAAAAAAAATAAAAAATCAAAAGAGACTATATCCTAATAACTAATACCAATATCCAGAGATGTTATGTGGGACGTAATTAGCATTAAATAATCATTAAGAAATGTAACATAATTACATGTTAATTTTCACACATGAACAAAAATGTCTACCCCATGGCGGCGATCTTGGCCTCACTACCAAGCCTGGCGCCTCCTGGTTCCAAGCAATGCTCCCAGCCCTCAGCCTCTCCTAAGTAGCTGGGATTATAGAGCATGCTGCCACGTGCCCATCTAATTTTGTATTTTAGTAGAGACGGGGTTCACCATGTTGGTCAGGCGCGTCTGGTCTTGAACCGCACACCATACCTCGCCTCCCAAAGTAGCTGGGATTAGCAGGTGTGGGCCACTCCCGGCCTCCCCTTTAGTTGTTTTAATAGTGGCGTTTAAACAGATACTAAATAAGTGTGTTAACGATAATTATTAGAAAAAATAATGTTAAATTCCACTCTGAGTCCCAAATACATTTCAAACAGACAAGAGACTATAAGGCATCTGAAGAAATGGATAAACATATGCACTTATATTATATAATACCATGGATACGAAATAATCTTTGAAAAGTACAAATCGGCCGGCGGTGGCTCAAGCCTGTAATCCCAGCACTTGGAGGCCGAGACGGACGGATCACGAGGTCCTGTGAGAGATCGAGACGCATCCCTGGCTAACACAGTGAAACCCCGTCCTCTACTAAAAATACAAAAAACTAGCCGGCCCGCGGCGTAGGTGCGGCGGCCTGGTAGTCCCAGCTACTCGGCGAGGCCCCTGAGGGCAGGAGAATCGGCGTAAACCCGGGAGTGGAGCTTGCAAGTCGAGCTGAGATCCGCCCCACTGCCCTCCCAGCCTGGGCGACAGAGTGAGACTCCGTCTCAAAAAAAAAAAAAAAAAAAAAAAAAAAAAAAAAAAAAAGTACAAATTCTTTCGAATTAATCACTGCTTGATAAAAAAAGAGATGCAGCAACTGGAACGATAGTTGAAAAATTCTGAAACGAGAAAATGGTCTTGCAGATAAGTTAGAATGCAAAAACATTCATTTAACTGACAAAAAGTTAGTATCATTATAAGACAAGTATAAACATTGAAATACTTAATGCATGCTGGGAAAATACAATAGGAATATAAATAGGTTCATAAAAGACCACTGTAAAGAAGGGAATAAATGTTTGAGAAAATGTTTGTTTTACTCCTAATCTAAAAAAGTAAAATAACATGACACACCCCTCCTTCACTGAGGGAATTAAAAATGTCCTAGCATGAAAGAAGAGTAAAGAAGCAAAATCTAGCCAGGCCGTGTGGCTCACGGCCTGTAATCCCAGCCCTTGGGAGGGCCAAGGCAGACAGATCACGCAGTCAAGAGATGCGAGACCATCCCTGGCCCAACGCATGGTGAATAACGTCCGTCTCTAACTAAAAATACCAAAATTAAGCTGGGCGTGGTTGCAACGTGTCTGTAATTCCCAGCTACTCAGCAGCCACTAGGGCTGAGGAGAAATGCTTGAACATCAGAGGCCGGAGGATTGCAGTGAGCCGAGATCGGCGCCACCTGTACTGCCAGCCTGGCGACAGAGTGAGACTCGGCATCTAAAAAAAAAAAAAAGCAAATCTCATGTCGATAAGAAAGCATTTCACGATACTGCTATGAAAAGACATTCTGGTCTCTTTTTTCTGAGCTAGAGAATATGAACTCAGGGCCTTGCCTAATGGAGGTCTCCTTATGAATTTATACACATTTGCGACGCAAAAAAAAGAAGAAAAAAAAAAATCTATTAGACAACACACCCCCAAAAAAGCATGTAAGAGGGGATCATCATCATCTTCTGAGTGTTAATACATCTTGATTTTTAGATTCCATTTTTAGTAACATGGTTTGAAAATTGGCAAATTCGAACAGCCCATGGGCGAGCCTTATCCTCAAGAAATAAAAAGCTAAAAATTTGAAGATATTTGTCGATACAAATGTTACAAAATCAATATTGTAAAATTTCTTGTTAAAAATTACCAGAAAAACATTTAACACTCTGTAAGAACAAAGAAATTAGGGCAATGAAGATCGAAGCAGAGTGAGTGAAACTCAAAAAGAACAAAACATTCTGGAACTGAAAAATAAATTCCAGAGCTAATTCTCTGGCAAAACACAACAATAGAAAAAAAATTAGAACAAAGTGTAACAAAAGGGATGCAAAGAGGGAAGTAAGAACGAAAGTCCTAGCAACCAAGAATGAAAAAAAATGAAGCACAGAGGTGAGGAAATGCTCCAACCTTGCAGATAAGTTATTTTTAATGCCATGTAAAATATTCACAAATATCAAAGAAACAAACTTCTTTGCTGGAAAAATGTAAGTGCCCAAAGTTGATTTAGGAGGAGGAAAACAGATCAATACACAAGGAAGGAATTAAATATAACAACAGAAACTTACTCAAAAAATGACCGGTGAATTCTCCTTTAAGAATTAAAAACGGAAAAAGTATGTTTAGTCATTATAATTATTGTCAGTGCCCTGGAAGTTTCAACCCCAATGGCAACCAAGGAGTAAGAAGAATGAATGCTATATTAAAAAGGCCAACACACTCGTTTTCCAGATAATGAATTGCCAGCTGAAAACTTTCTTCTTTCTCCCCTCCCTTCTTTCCTTCCTTCCTTCCTTCCCTTTTTTCTTCCTTCCTTTCTTCCTTTCTTTCTTTCTCTTTTTCCTTCCCCAGTCTCCGTCCTCCCTCCCTCCCTCCCTCCTTCCCTCCTTCCCTCCTTCCCTCCTTTCCTCCTTCCTTCCTTCCTTCCTTCCTTCTTGGCAGAGCCTCACTCTTCTCCCAGGCTGGAGTGCAGTGGCATGATCTCGGCTCACTGCAACCTCCATCTCCTGGGTTCAAGCGATTCTCCTGCCTCAGCCTCCTGAGTAGCTGAGATTACAGAGGCACGCCACCACGCCTGGCTAATTTTTGTATTTTTAGTAGAGACGGGGTTTCACTATGTTGATCAGGCTGGTCTCGAACTCCTGACCTTGTGATCCCTCCGCCTCAGCCTCCCAAAGTGCTGGAATTATAGGCGTGAGCCACCAGGCCCAGCCTGAAAACTTATTTTAACTGAGCATGAGTTTAGTAAGGCAGCTGAAACAAAACAAATACGTAAAAAGCGGTAGCCATTGTAAGGTGCATTCAGAGGTACATGCAGAATGTTTTTCAACCATTGCTTTTATCTAGTTCCCATGGGAACAGGCATGGGAATTATGGGAACTCTGTACTCTCTTTGTAACTACTCTGTAAATCCAAATTATTCTAAAATAAAAATTAACAAAAAAGTGAGTCCAAGGGAAAATAAAAGTAGCATTCATATGTACAGTTGAATCTCTTAGAAAATACATCTCCACCATTTCAAACATTAACAAGCATGGATGCTGGCGAGGTTGTGGAGAAAAGGGAAGGGCTTATACACTGTTGGAGGGAGTGTGAATTAGTTCAACCATTGTGTAAGACAGTGTGGTTATTCCTCAAAGATTTAAAGATAGAAATACCATTTGGTCCAGCAATCCCATTCCTGGGTATATACCCAAAGGAATATATATCCTTCTTTTATAGAGACACATGCACGGGTATGTGCATTGCAACACTATTCACAATAGCAAAGACATGGAATCAACCTAAATGCCCATCAATGATAGACCAGATAAAGAAAATGCGGTACATATAACAATGGAATACTAGGCAGCCACAACAAAGAACGAGATCATGTCCTTTGCAGGAACATGGATGGAGCTGGAAGCCATTATCTTTAGCACATTAACACAGGAACAGAAAACCAAATACCACATGTTCTCACTTGTAAGTGGGAGCTAAATGATGAGAACACATGGACACATAGAGGGGAACAACACACACTGGGGCCTATTGCAGGGTGGAGGGTGGGAGGAGGGAGAGGATCAGGAAAAATAACTAATGGGTACTAGGCTTAATACCTGGGTGATGAAATAATCTGTACAACAAACCCTCATGACACACATTTACCTATGTAACAAACTGCACATGTACCCTTGAACTTAAAAGTTAAAAAGAAATAAAAAAAAAAATCCAAGAATTCCAGTACCCTGGAACAGGGACTGGAAACTTGTAAATACTCAACAAATAAAAGTAATAATAGCTAAAATCTGTGAAAGACTTACATATTTTATCATATATTTTATATGTCTTAGTTCATATATTTTATATATATATAAAATATATATTTGTCATATATTTTATATGTCTTAGTTCATTTGATCATCATCACAATTTTTTGATTTAATGAATGAAAATGTGTTTATAGTAATGCAGTAATAACATGAGTTNTATATTTGTCATATATTTTATATGTCTTAGTCATTTGATCATCATCACAATTTTTTGATTTAATGAATGAAAATGTGTTTATAGTAATGCAGTAATAACATGAGTTCACTAGATCTTAGAGACAATTGAAAAAATTTCTCATGCATGATCTTCTTTAATTTAATCCTTATTTTAAATTAAAAATGTTTATTATAGCTATTTTTAAAAATTGATACATAATAGTTGTATATACTTATGGGATACATGTGCTATTTTGATATATGCATACAATATATAATGATCACAGCTGAGTAATTAGCGTATCCATCAACTCAAACGTTTATCATTTCTTTGTGTTGGCAACATTTCAAATCTTCTCTTCTAGCTATTTTGAAATATACAATAAATTATTGTTAACTATAGTCCCCTACTGTGCCGTCAAATACTAAAACATATTCCTTCTAACTATATTTTTATACCCATGAGTCAACCTCGCCTCATCATCCCCTTCTCTTCCCACTGTCTGACAACTATCGTTCTACATTCTAACTCCATGAGATCAACATGTTTTAGCTCCCACATATGAGTGAGAACATGCAGTATTTGTCTTTCTGCACCTGGCTTACTTCACTTAGCATCATGACCCCCAGTCTCATCCTTGTTGCAGCAACTGGCAGGATTTCATTCTGAATAGCATTCCTTTGTTTAGGCACCACATTTTCTTTATACATACATCTAGTGATGAACACTTAGGTAGATTCCATATCTTGGATATTGTGAATAGTGCCGTAATAAACATGGAAGTACAGATATTTCTTTGACATATGGATTTCCAGGCTGGGCATGGTGGCTCACACCTGTAATCCCAGCACTTTGGGAGGCCGAGGTGGGTGGATCACCTGAGGTCAAGAGTTTGAAACCAGCCTGGCTAACATGGCAAAACCCCGTCTCTACTAAAAATACAAAAATCAGCTGGGTGTGGTGGCATGTGCCAATCCCAGCTACTCAAGAGGCTGAGGCAGGAGAATCACTTGAACCTGGGAGGCGGGGGCTGCAGTGAGCCGAGATCACACCATTTCACTCCAGCCTGGGTGACAGAGCAAGATTCCATCTCAAGAAAACCAAAACAACCACCACCACCACCAATAACCAAAAACAAAAATGATATACTGATTTCCTTTCTTTTGAATATATACCTAACAGTGGGATTACTGGATCATAGGGTAGATCTAATTTAATTCTTAACTCCATGAAGTGGCTATGACTATTATACTCATTTTACAAATACGGAGACTGAGGCACCGAAATAATAAGTGAACTAATGTCAGAAGATGTATGCAATGGGCTTGCAAGTGCTAACTATGAAATCTCAGGAGAATGTTTCTTGAGTGAATCAGTGAATGAATGAATGAATGAGTAACTGAATACGATATTATGGATAATTAATATAGGAGCGTCTTTGATACAGGAGAATGGAAACATTTTTATTATATTTTCTTTTCTTTTTTGTTTTTCTTATTTCATTCCTTGGAAGCACTTTTAATGGCTCCAGAAAAACAGCTAAGATGGCTGCGTAGGAAACTTTTGAGAGATACTAGAAGCTAAGAGAAGGTCAACTTTTATTAGGAAGGTGAAAGAGCCTCAGAATTTGGTTCTAGAAGAGAGAGGAAGACATGCTCTTCCTCTTAGCGGTTGAGAGAGACACAGGAATTGATTGTGCAGGATGCTTTAAGTGAATGAACCGTCTTCACCACACTGTCCCCGTTTACACCGCCAAAGTTCTTCCTTTGAGAGCTCTGCCTGCCTCCTTACCTGTTCCCCATCTCAGATGCTCCGGGGCATTGCTAAGCCTCTAGTTCCCTGGGTCCTGTCTTCCCTGGGTGATGGAGGTTCAACTCAACTTCAGGGATGGAAGGAGAGGTGGTCTTGGGCATAAGTCCTCTGAAAGTCGAACTCCCTGCTTCCTGGAACATTTGAGCAGTAGGTAACAGGTGTAAGGGGCATATTTACTATCATTCTCAGAGGTTGAATTCTCATGAATCCTCATTAAATTAGTCACTCCGTTTTAACTCTATTCTCCGAGCAATTTCATTCCCATGAGTGAGGGAGCCAAAATAGAAAGAAACATTTTTTTTTTTTTTTTTTTGCTAGTTTTGTATTCTTGGGAGCAGCTTGGATAATAGGTATGGGAATGCTTTCCTCTGGGGCTCTTTGCTTACGATATTCTTTTCTGCCTGGTGTGGCTTCCATTGTTTATTGTCCTCCCCCACGATGCTTTCCTCAACATTTTATTTTTTAATTTTTATTTATTTATTTTTGAGTCTCGCTCTGTCGCCCAGGCTGGAGTGCAGTGGCATGATCCTGGCTCACTGCAACCTCCGCCTCCAGGGTTCAAGCAACTCTTCTGCCTCAGCCTCCTGAGTAGCTGGGACTACAGGCACCTACCACTATGCTAGGCTAATTTTTGTACTTTTAGTAGAGACGGGGTTTTGCCATGTTGGCCAGGCTGGTCTCAAACTCCTGATGTCAAGTGATCCACCAGCCTCAGCCTCCCAAAGTGTTGGGATTACAGGCATTAGCCACCACGCCCAGCCTCCTCAACATTTTAGATGGAGTTTCTTTGTGCATGAGCAGGCAGGTTTTGTCTTTTTTTTGTTTTTCTTTTTAAAAGACCCTGTGAGTCCTGACCAACTGAACTCGGAGTTGTGGACAGGGACCACACACAACTCCGAACAAAACCATTCCAGTGACTTTGCCACAAGTTCTATTCTTACTATTGAAGGTACAATATAGAGAAATTTCCAGGCATGCAAAGTGAAGCAAGATGAGAGGTGGCTTGCTTGGCTGCCCAGGCAGGACCCTGCAGGTATCTACACTTTTACAGGTTCAAAACAAGTTCATTGGATGCTCTTTGTTATTCCACTCCAGCGGATATAGACCATCTTTAACAATTCACAAAGGATCTTTTTTTTTTTTTTTGGTAGAGATGGGGTCTTGCTATGTTGACCAGGCTGGTCTCAAACACCTTGTGGCAGGTCAGGTCCCACTAGTGCAGGCCTCTGTAACAACTGTGTCAGCACTGACTGAGTGGTTAAGTTAAATATTAAAAACTGATAGAGCCAGTGCCTTTATACAAAGGCTGGAATGTTTAAAAAAAAAAAAAAAAAAGCCTAGCCAGAGTTTTGCCTAGGCCTTTCCTGGGCACTGAAACATGAGAAGATAATGAAGGAATTCTTAACAGGACCCATTTAGGATTAAACAAGTTTTATTGGGGGTCTGAAGAAACTCCCTCAACCTCCATGATTTATTGGGAGATAAGATAAGGGTAATTATCCCAGCATCTGGACCCATTTAGATTAAGTAAATTTACTGAGGCTCCCGAGGAAGGTCTTCAGGACTCAGATTTTAGTTATAGATTAAAAGAAGTTAATCAGGAGGCTGGGGCAGGAGAATCGCTGGAACCCAGGAGATGGAGGTTGCAGTGAGCTGAGATGGTGCCACTGTACTCCAGCCTGGGTGACAGAGAGAGACTCTGTCTCAAAAACAACAATAAGAAAACAAACAAACAAAAAACCCCGAGAGACAGAGAAGGAAGAATCAATTAGATCTAAAGGGAAAAATAATCTAATAAGCTCGCATAGTCCCTGAGAGACCACAAGGAAGAAAAGTTTCCCTAGTTTTGAAAATTTCCAACTCCTGTTATATCCCTGAGGCCCAGCAAAATTCAGAAAAGACAAAGGGAAATTTACCAAATATCAAACATGGTGATATCTTTTCCGTGTCAAGACACTGATATGTTGAGAACCGCTATGGAAAAAAATGAGCAAATGATATAAACCAACTATTCAAAAAGGAAATAAAAAGGAACCTCTGGGCCAGCTCATTTGTTGTGTCTGGGTCTGTCCTGTGCATTGTACGATGTTTATCAGCTTCCCTGTTCTCTACTGACCCTCCCCAGCATGACAGCCAAACCAGTCATTGCTCAATGCCCCACAGAGGACAAAATTACCCCTGGATGAGAATCAATTTTAACATAAAATCACAAAATTTTCCATAGCATTTATCAACTGAGAAAGGAAAGGGGAAGACAAGCTTAAAAAAAAAAACAAAACCTATAGTGAAATATAAAAGCACATGTGTTATGCATAGCATACTACTCATCCCTTGTGTAAACACTATATGAATAGGTATGTGTGCATTTGGAAAGAGAAGGTTTATGAGAAACTAAAATGTTATGGAGAAAAGAATATAAGTGAGGATGCTATTAGGTTAAGAATAGTTATTTCACTTTATGGCTGCATAGTATTCCATGGTGTATGTCCTTTGCAGGGACATCAGTAAAGCTGGAAACCATTATCCTCAGCAAACTAACATAGGAACAGAAAATCAAACACCACATGTTCTCTTTTATCAGTGGGAGCTGAACAATGAGAACACATGGACACAGGGAGGGGAACAACACACACTGGGGCCTGTGGGGTCGTGGGGTGGGGGGAGGGAGAGCATTAGGAAAAGTAGCTAATATGTGCTGAGCTTGATACCTAGGTGATGGGTTGATAGGTGCAGCAAACCATCATGGCATACATTTACTATGTAACAAACCTACACATCCTGCACATGTACCCCAGAAATAAAAATTAAAATTAAAAAAGAATAGTTATTTCAAAACAGCTGTATGAAACAACACAGAAGGAAAGTCTGAAAAAACCTTATAGAAAAATATGACAATAATGATTTACTGACGTGAAAGTGTACCACTAATTCATGGTGAAATTACCTCTTCTTGGAAATGGAAGAAAATCACAGGAAAATGTTTAAAATGTGGGGAGGAAACAGTACTAAGGTTATAATTTCATCTTCTATAAACATATAAAGCTTCAAATGTTTAGGAGAGATAAAGAGATGCTAAGGAATGATTTTCAAATAAGGACCAAAGTGATGTAACTTCTTCAAATAGATTGAATGGAAAAAGTCAAAAGACACGATAAGAAAGGGCAGAGGCATGAAAAGAAGCTGGAAACATATATGTAAAAGGAGATTTATTTAGTGAAATGATACGGAACAACTTTCTACACTTTTAAAGCAATGAGGGGAAAACAATATAACCAATGGACGAATTTGGCTACTTAAGATTTATAAACTTTCACAAAACCCCCTCAGATACATCGATCCTTACATAAAAGAAGTAAATGACAGATCCCAAAATTGAGGAAAGCTCCAATTCTTAGGTTGTAAAGAATGCAATCAGGCCGTGCATGGTGGCCTATGCCTGTAATCCCAGCACTTTGGGAGGCGGAGGCGGGCGGGTCACCTGACATCAGGAGTTCGAGACCAGCCTGGCTAACATGGGGAAAGTCCATCTCCACTAAAAATGCAAAAATTAGCCAGGCATTGTGCCAGGTGCCTGTAATCCCAGCAGATCGGGAGTCTGAGGCAGGACAATCGCTTGAACCTGGAAGGCCAAGGTTGCAGTGAGTCGAGATGGCACCACCACTGTACTCCAGTATGGGCAACAAAGGGAGATTCCATCTCAAAAAAAAAAAAAAAAAAAGTGCAGTCGAAAAACAGGGACAAAAACAAGGCAAACCCATCATATAATAGCAACAAACTTGGGCAGACAATTTGCAATAGAGTGGCAAATGGCTAACAAACACAAATATATATTCAGTGTCACTAGTATGAACATAATTGCAAAGCAAAAGTCATTAGTACACACCATTTTTCACTTCTTACGTACATTTTAAAGTTTCATTTGATTGGCCGACTGCGGTGGCTCACACCTGTAATCCCAGCACTTTGAGAGGCCGAGGCACACTCTCGAGGGTGGATCACGAGGTCAGGAGATCGAGACCTGGCGAACATGGTGAAATCCCATCTCTACTAAAAATACAAAAAAATTAGCCAGGCGTGGTGGTGGGCACCTATAGTCCCAGCTACTCGGGAGCCTGAGGCAGGAGAATGGCATGAACCCAGGGGGCAGAGCTTGCAGTGAGTGGAGATCACGCCACTGCACTCCAGCCAGGTGACAGGGCGAGACTCTGTCTCAAAAAAAAAAAAAAAAAAAAAAAAAAATTCATTTGATTACCCAAACAAGAGACGATCCTACAAAATGCATGCCTCATGAACTGCTGAGGTCAGATAGCGTGGAGAAGGAATTCATTGGTCTAGATCTTTCTCATCAATATGAAAACATACTCAAACATGCCTCTTTTTAAAAATCAAAAAAGAAATACCATCACATCAGTGTGTACCCTCCACAGCCAATGTCCTGTTTCTCTTTGGTATTTAATTGCAAACATCCTTGGGTACATGTTCTCCTTTTATTAAAGGGAACCCCTTCAAAACCCCCACTTCCTGGGCCAGGAATGGTGGCTCATGCCTGTAATCCCAGCACGTTGGGAGGCTGAGACGGGCAGATCACTAGAGGTCTGCAGTTCGAGGCCAGCCTGGCCTATATGGAGAAACCCCTTGTTTGCTAAAAATACAAACATTAGCTGGGTATGCTGGTGCACACTTGTAATCTCAGCTACTCGGGAGGCTGAGGCAGGAGAATCACTTGAACCCGGGAGGCGGAGGCTGCAGTGAGCCAAGATTGAGCCACAACACTCCAGCCTGGGTGACAGAGTGAGACTCCGTCTCAAAAAACAAAACAAAACAAAACAAAAACACAAAAAGCACTTTCTCCTCTAATTGGTCTTCATTGCCACTACTTTCTATATTGTAACTTTCATTGCTGAGCTCAACATTCACTTATATTTTTGAAATCATAAAAAAAGGAGCAATTAATTAATCACGTAATCAAGCAAACAACCCCACAATCTCTCCACTCCAGATGAGGCTGGATTTCCTCTCAGGTGACTTCAGGTTCATAGTCACAGTTTCCATTCTCCCTGACCACCTGCCATAGTATATACTGGGCTCCTGGACTCACCTTGCTGGGTTTTCTGAAAGGAAGGTCTCCGTGCAGAAGTGAGAATCCCTCTGTCGATCGTTAGTGGTGGAGAATGAAGTTCTGTCCCTAGAGAAGAAAGGAGGAAAAGGTAGAGCATCAGTACCTCAGCCAGATTTAGGACCCCAAAAGGAAACCATGTCCCATCTAGCCCAAAGCGGCATGTGCTGGGGGATAGTAGCAGAGGAGAAATTTACAGCTTTGTCCATCTGCTCATTAGGCAAAACTTCCTCCTGTTAGTCCAGCCCTGAGCACATCGTGTCCCTGTGAGACATTGCTCTGCACAGAACTTTATTTTTTCTTGCATTGTCTGTATCCAAGACACCAGATTAAAAGAGAAGTGAATCCAGTCTTATTACTTCCTCACTATGGACTTGCTTTGCCTTCCAGAAATGTAATCCATTAACACTGTATCCCGATCCTGGGGGAAGGTTTTCTCCACAGTCTAAACTGAGGAGCCTGTGTTTGACTAGATCCTTTGGATCTGCAGAGCATTGACTGTGATGAGAACACAGACATTGATATCTCCGGAGAATGACTCTTCCCCTCTTCAACAAGGGAGTGAAATGTATTATCTTGATAGAAAACCATGAGTTCTGTATTGCTTTGCTTCATGATTGTTTTGCCAAAACAATATAATTTTACATATTCTCTCAACCATGCATCTCTACATACACAAAAAATTAAATGTTATTAGTAAAGTTAGAAAAATAAAAAACAAATCCCTCCAATCCAATGTTTGAAAGAATGCAATCAAAATAATAAAAAACCACTCATGAGAATCCAGAACATAAAGCACAGAACTTGCACAATTTTCCATGGAGAAAATGAAATACTAGCAGACCCTCAGATCGAGTATACTCAGCCTCAACAGAAAGCGAGCCTTAAAACCTAGACGATGGGTTGATAGGTGCAGCAAACCACCACGGCACATGTATACCTATGTAACAAACCTACACGTTGAGCACATGTATCCCAGAACTTAAAGTAAAATAAATAAATAAATAAGAATGTCATGACAAGTAAAAACTCTTTAGTGCTCCCATTTTGACCTATCAAGTAACATTTATTTTATTCATGTGAATATTTAACAAGAGAGAATATACTGTGAAAGGTCTGCCTTGTGAAGTACTGTTGTGAGGTATTATTTGTCAGCAACTCGTTGGTCTAGATCTTTCTAATGAATACAGAAACATGTTCAAATACCCTCATCTTAATTTTAAAAATAAGCCCTCAATTCACTGCCCATCCATCCACACCTAACATTCTACATTCTACATTCCTACTTCTCTTTTTGTTTGTTTGTTTGTTTTTGAAAAGGGGTTAGAGGATTGACACAGTGGCTCACGCCTGCAATCCCAGCACTTTGGGGAGCCGAGGTGGGTGGATCACTTGAGGTCAGGAGTTCAAGACCAACCAGGGGAACATGGTGAAACCCCGTCTCTACTAAAACTGCAAAAATTAGCTGGGCGTGGTGGCGTGCCCTTGTAGTCCCAGCTACTCGGGAGGCTGAGGCAAGAGAATTGCTTGAACCTGGGAGGCGGAGGTTGCAGTGAGCCAAGATCATGCCACTGCGCTCTAGCCTGGGAGACAGAGAGACTCAGCC
>NW_016826746.1:514324-517483 GCF_001698545.2 Rhinopithecus bieti
CCAGCCTGGGCGACAGAGCGAGACTCCGTCTCAAAAAAAAAAAAGAAAAAAGAAAGAAAAAAGAAAGCCTCGGGGCATGGTGACTCACGCCTGTAATCCCAGCACGTTGGGAGGCTGAGGCGGGTGGATCGTTTGAGGACAGGAGTTCGAGACCAACCTGGCCAACATGGTGAAACTCTGTCTCTACTAAATATACAAAAAAACTAGCTAGGCATGGTGGTTGCATGCCTCTAATCCCAGCTACTTGGGAGGCTGAGGCAGAAGAATCACTTGAACCTGGGAGGCAGAGCTTGCAGTGAGCTGAGATCACACCACTGCACTCCATCAACCTAGGTGACAGAGTGAGATTTCATCTGGAAAAAAAAAAAAAAAAAGCCAGGAAGGGTTTTGGAGTGCTGAGGATGGGAGGAGTTTACATTTTGGATGAGGCGTGTAGGTCAAAATATGTTTCAGGCAAAAGCTGAAGAGAGAAGGGAGCGGACCCTGAGGCTATTCAGGGTAAGAGTGTTTCAGGGTCAGGCACAGTGGCTCATGCCTGTAATCCCAGGACTTTGGGAGTCTGAGGCGGGTGGATCACAAGTTCAGGAGTTCAACACCAGCCTGGGCAACATGGTGAAACCCTGTCTCCACTAAAAATACAAAAATTAGCTAGATGCTGTGGCATGTGCCAATAATCCCAGCTACTAGGGAGGCTGAGACAGGAGAATTGCTTGAACCCAGGAGGCAGAGGTTGCAGTGAGACGAGATAGCGTCACTGCACTCCAGCCTGGGTGACAGAGCAAGACTCTGTCTCAGAAAAAAATAATAATAAATAATAAAAATAAATAAAATAAAAATTTAAAAGGATGTTTCAGGCTGGGTATGGTGGTTCAAGCCTGTAATCCCAGCACTTTTGGGACACCAAGGCTTGCAGATCACTTGAGGCCAGAATTCGAGACCAGCCTGAACAACATAGCGAAACTCTGTCTCTACCAAAAATACAAAAATCAGCCAGGCATGGTGACTTGCACCTGTAATTCCAGCTAATTGGGAGGCTGAGACAGGAGAACCTCTTGAACCCAGGAGTCAAAATAAATAAATGAATGAATAAATCTATAATAAAATGAAATAAAAATACAAAAATTAGCCAGGTGTGGTGGTGGGCACCTGTAGTCCCAGGTACTTGGGAGGCTGAGGCAGGAGAATCGCTTGAACCCGGGAGGTGGAGGTTGCAGTGAACTGAGATGGCGCTCTTGCACTCCAACCTGGGCAACAGCAGACTCTGTCTCTAACATAAAGTACAATAAAATAAAATAAAAAAGTGTCGATGATCACCATGAATGGGGGTAGGGACAACCCCTGGCATTAGGAAGCGCCTCCTGCCTCCCTGAGATTCTGCAGACGCCAGCTGTCTGACCTACCCCTCTGATCTGCAGAGTGGGGACGTTGAGCCCTGGGGTTCTAGCTGGAGTTTCTGGCTTTCTGAGAAAAAAAAGGCAAAATCCCTCCAGAGCTGGTCTGGCCTCTCTCCTTCCAGCTTCTGCTGGTGTTCATTCCCCTCCCCCACAGCCCGTGGCCACCCCTACAGGAGCCCGGGACAGGAAGGGGTAAATTCTAGGACTGGGGATGTTTGGTTACTCCCAGGACAATAGTTCTCTGACTTCGGTCATTAGTGACTTTTTTTTCCCCATTGCTGCAATCTCCCGCTTTGAACAATTGAACTATATTTTCCTTAGCATTCATCTCTTCTGCATCTTGAATTTATTCATGTAACAAGGAGACTTGATTTCGGCATCCTCATTGAAAATCCCTCCTCATTGCCCCAAATAGTAGGGAAACCTAAAAATAAATATGAATATAAGGAACAGAAAACCGAGTCCTTGAATTCTGGCTGGACACAGACGCCTGCTAAGCCTCAGGGCCACGGAGGCACAAAGACATGTTAGCGCCCATAGAGACTCTCTCCTGGGCACATCACAGGGACTCCGGGGCTGGGCTGCCCGCCTGTGGATCTTCTCAGCTGGGTCAGTCATTTGTGCCTCAGTTTCCTCCTCTGTCAAATGGGAATGACAACATGATGCAGATGTTTTGAGGAGTAAATGAGTTAAAATAGATTTAAAAAAAAAAAAACACTTAGGACCTGGTGCAAATTAAGTGCTCCATAAATAATAGCATTTTCTTGGCAGCATGGCGAGATCTCGTTTCTACAAAAAAAAAAAAAAAAAAAACTTAAGGAAAAACCTAGCCAGGCATGATGGTGCACAGCTGTAGTCCCAGCTCCTCAGGAGGCTGAGGCAGGAGGACCCCTTGAACCCTGAAGTTTGAGGCTGCAGTGAGCTGTGATGGTGCCACTGCACTCCAGCCTGGGTGACAGAGTAAGATCTCTTAAAAAATATATAATGTTTGTTTGTTTTTAGACATTTTCGCTCTTGTTGCCCAGGCTGGAGTGCAAGGGCAGGATCTCGGCTCACCACAACCTCCGCCTCCTGGGTTCTATCAATCCTCCTGCCTCAGCCTCCCGAGTAGCTGGGATTACAGGCATACACCACCACACCCGGCTAATTTTGTATTTTTAATAGAGACGGGGTTTCTCCATGTTGGTCGGGCTGGTCTCGAACTCCTGTCCTCAGGTGATCCGCCCACCTCAGCCTCCCAAAGTGCTGGGATTACAGGCGTGAGCCGCCGCACCCAGCCAAAAAATAACATTTAAAAAAATTATTAGGTAGCTCGCGAGACAAGCTAATCATGTGATTTATCCAAAAAGGAAAGAACCTGCCTATCACATGATTCTCTGTTGATTAACGAAGTGCCCAGGGGCCTCTGAAATATAAATTTCCCACAGGGGAAACTGGCTTAGAAAGACCAGAAAGATCCGGGCTGGAGGGGGGGGGGTCTGCTCTGTGCAGTGAAGCTTCTCTTCTTGGCGCTGCCTGGCATGGGAAGGGCCCTTCTTCCTTCCTGGTCTCCTCTGTGGACACTGTAATGCCTCAGTTTTCTTTCTTTCTGTCTTTTTGTTTTTGACACAGGATCTCACTCTATCACCCAAGCTGGAGTGCAGTGGCACCATCACAGCTCAAACTCCCCAGCTCGGGTGATCCTCCCTGCTGCAGCCTCCTGAGTAGTAGTAGCTGGGACCACAGATGTCTGCCACCAGCCTGGATAATTTTTTTTTTTTTTTTT
>NW_016826746.1:517660-533630 GCF_001698545.2 Rhinopithecus bieti
GGGGGCGGGGGGAGGCGGGGAAAATAGAGGCCAGGACTTCTCTGAGGGTACCCCAGCTTCTCCCTCTCTTTCGCTCTCTCTCTCTGTCTCTCTCTCTTCTTCTGTCTCTCTTTCAGTCTATCTCTCTAATCTCTGTTTTCTCTCCACCTCTGCCTCTTTGTCTGTCTCTCTCTCTCTGGTGAACAGCAAGGAGATCCCTAGGTCCCCATGTCTAAAGCCGCTGATGATCTGAGGGGTTCCCCCAGGACATGCCTTGGGAAGGGGAACCCCCTGAGCGCTGGGCACTGCAGCTCCACATGCACCCCAATAGGCGGTCACAGCGTTTTCCTGTGGGAGGGGCGCCCAGGGGGTGAAATATCACCACTGGGTTTCAGGATGGGCCGCCAGGGCTGGTGGCGGTTGTGATTGTGGTGTGTGTGTGCCCCTGTGTCTCTGAGGAAGCATGCGGGTCCAGGGCATCTTAGAGCCTGGGGGATCCAGCACTGTCTTTTTTTTTTTTTTTTTTCTGAGACAGAGTCTTGCTGTGTCACCCAGGCTGGAGTGCAGTGGGGCAATCTCAGCTTGCTGCAACTTCTGCTTCCTGGGTTCAAGCGATTCTCCTGCCTCAATCTCCCAAGTAGTTGGGTAACAAGAGCCTGCCACCATGCCCAGCTAATGTTTTGTATTTTTAGTAGAGATGGGGTTTCACCATATTGGGCAGGCTGGTCTTGAACTCCCGACCTCAGGTGATCTGCCCACCTCGGCCTCCCAAATTGCTGGGATCACAGGCCTGAGCCACCATGCCTGACCATGCCTTCATTTTTACCTAAAGAAATGAAGATGGCAGTAAATGCTCAGGCACACCAGACCACCCCCAAGTCAGAAGAGCGGCAGCTGGAGCTGGGACCCCCACCAGGCTCATGGCCCTTCCCTACTTCTCAGTTTCTCCCCAAGCTGAGCTCGGGATGCTGAGGCGGGAGGATCACTTGAGGCCAGGAGTTCAAGATCAGCCTGGGCAACAAGCAAGACTCTGTCTCTAAAATAATTTTTAACATTATTTTTAATTTTTTTGGCCAGGCGTGATGGCTCACGCCTGTAATCCCAGCACTTTGAGAGGTCAAGGCGGGCAGATCACCTGAGGTTAGGAGTTCGAGACCAGCCTGGCCAACATGGTGAAACCCCATCTCTACTTAAAAAATACAAAAATTAGCTGGACGTGGTGGCTCATGCCTGTAATCCCAGCTACTCAGGAGGCTGAGGCAGTACAACCGCTTGAACCCGGAAGGTGGAGGTTGCAGTGGGCCAAGACTGTACCACTGCATTCCAGCCTGGATGACAAAGGGAGACTCAGTCTCAAAAAAACAATAAATAATAAAAATAAATAAATTATTTTAAAAATTTTGAGCTGGGAGCTCAAATTTTTGAGCTGTAATCCCAGCACTTTGGGAGGCCAAGGCCAGCAGATCACCTGAAGTCAGGAGTTCAAGACCAGCCTGGCCAATATGGTGAAACCCCATCTCTACAAAAATACAGAAAATTAGCCAGGCATGGTGGTGGGTGCCTGTAATCCCAGGTATTTGGGAGGTTGAGGCAGGAGAATTGCTTGAACCCAGGAGGTAGAGATTGCAGTTAGCTGAGATCACAGCATTGCACTTCAGCCTGGGTGACAGAGCAAGAGAAAGAAAGAAGAAAGAAAGAAAGAGAAAGAAAGAAAGAAAGAAAGAAAGAAAGAAAGAAAGAAAGAAAGAAAGAAAGAAAGAAAGGAAGGAAGGAAGGAAGGAAGGAAGGAAGGAAGGAAGGAAGGAAGAAAGAAGGAAAGAAAGAAAGAAAGAAAGAAAGAAAGAGTGGTCCCAGGTACTCGGGAGGCTGAGGCAGGAGGATCGCTTGAGCCTAGGAATCGGAGGCTGCAGTGAGCTATGATTGCACCACTGCACCTCAGGCTGGGTGACCGAGCGAGACCCTGTGTCAAACAAAACAAAACAAAACAAAACCCACCCCTATGGGGACAGGCTGACAGACTCTTTGGCTTTGAGCATCCGAGTGGGACATGACATCTGCCCACTCTGTTTGAACGACAGGCAGGATCTCAGCCTGAGAGGGGTCAGCATCCTCCTCCCCAAAATGCATCACCTTTACGCCTCCTTTCCCACCCTGGGATTCCCTCTGACCCCCTTTCCTTTCTCTGTTGCAGCATTCTGTGTCTGGCTGACTCTGCTGGGAGCCGAAACCCAGGACTCCAGGGGTGAGTCTGCTGGGAAGCAGAAAGCACCGTCCACAGCCAGAGTCTGGGGAGGGCCCTGGACCCCCGCCCATCCCCCTTCATCCCAGGGAAAGAGAGGCCTCGTGCACGGGAAACTCAGCGCCCTGCCCCATCTCCCTCAGTGCCCCCTTTTTGTGTATCCCCTTGCCCCTCACCTTCTGACTGTGCTCCCTGCTCTTGCAGACTGTGCCCGGTGGTGCCCTGAGAACTCCTCGTGTGTCAGCGCCACCGCCTGTCGCTGCAATCCAGGGTTCAGCTCTTCATCTGAGATCTTCACCTCCCCCACGGAGATTTGTGACGGTACAGAGGCTTGAGGGCAGCGCAGGGTACATCCGAGATTATGAGGCATTGCCCAGTGCCAGTGGGGGACAGAGGTTGTTGTTAGGGGCCACAGCCTCACCTTCCAGACTATCATCATGGACAGAGAAAAGACAAAGAGGGCAGGCGTGGTGGCGCACACCTGTAATCCCAGCACTTTGGGAGGCTGAGGCGGGCGGATCACTTGAGGCCAGGAGTTCAAGACCAGCCTGGGCAACATGACGAGACCCTGCCTCTACAAAAAATACACAAAATAGCCGGGCAGCTACTCAGAAGTCTGAGTCCCAGCTACTCAGAAGACTGAGGCAGGAGGATTGTTGGAGCCCAGGGGTTTGAGGCTACAGTGAGCTATGATTGCACCACTGCACTCTAGCCTGGGCAACAGAGTGAGATCCTGTCTCAGGGAAAAGAAAGAAACAAAGAAAGAGGCCGGGCGCGGCGGCTCACGCCTGTAATTCCACCATTTTGGGAGGTCACGGTGGGCGGATCACTTGAGGTCAGGAGTTCCCGACCAACCTGGCCAATGTGGTGAAACCCCATCTCTACACTAAAAACACAAAACATTAGCCTGGTGTGGTGGTGGTCCCCTGTAATCCCAGCTACTCAGGAGCCTGAGGCAGGAGAATAACTTGAACTTGGGAGACGGAGTTTGCAGTGAGCCGAGATCACGCCACTGCACTCCAGTCTGGGCGACAAGAGTGAGACTCTATCTCAAAAAAAAAAAAAACAGACAGAAAGAGAGAAGGAGAGAAAGAAAAGAGAAGAAAAGAAAAAGAAAGAGAGGGAGGGAGGGAGAGAAAGAGAAAAGGAAAGGAGGGAGGGAGGGAGGGAGGAAGGAAGGAAGGAAGGAAGGAAGGAAGGAAGGAAGGAAGGAAGGAAGGAAGGAAAAAATATGAAGGGGGAGAAGAAAGAAGTGAATAGGCATGGCTTCCTGGAGAGAGAGAAGCTGGGTGCTCAGGAATCTGGAGTCTGTGCCTCAGTTTACCCTTAAGACTGGGGAGGGGGTACATTCTGGCCATGGGTTTTTTTCTCCCTTATTTTTCTTTTTCTTTTTTGAGATGGAGTCTCACTCTGTCGCCCAGGGTGGGGAGTGCAGTGGCCCAATCTCGGCTCACTGCAACCTCCACCTTCCAGGTTCAAGCGATTCTCCTGCCTCAGCCTCCTGAGTAGCTGGGATTACAGTCATGCACCACCACACCTGGCTAATTTTTGTATTTTTAGTAGAGATGGGGTTTCACCATGTTGGCCAGGCTGGTCTCGAACTCCTGACCTCTGGTGATCTGCCGCCCTCAGCCTCCCAAAGTGCTGGGATTACAGGTGTGAGCCACTGCACCTGGCCACCATGGGGTTTAAATTTCTACAAAAAGTCTGAGGAGAGGGATGTGGAGCTTCCTGTCCATCCCCCACCTCAGCTCTGTTCACTGTGTCCAAATCTAGGATGCCAGCCAGAGAACTGAGACCAAGTGTGGTCTTCAGGAATGGCTTGCTCCAGCTGCAGCACAGCCTGTGCAGTGCAACTTAGGATTCTTTCCAAAAGATACTAAGCAACAGGCCCCATGATGGAGAGTCAGGACGGGGGTCTCTGCCCTGACGGAACTCACATCTTTGGGAGGTGACTCCCTGTCCTGTTGTGTTCCAGACATCAATGAGTGTGGGTCACCATCGAAAGTGTCTTGTGGAAAATTCTCGGACTGCAGGAACACGGAAGGGAGCTACCATTGCGTGTGCAACCCGGGGTATGAGCTTGTTTCTGGGGCAAAAACATTCAAGAATGAGAGCGAGAACACGTGTCAAGGTAAGAACCACCCCACATCCTCCATCACCACTGTCCATGAGGTTTGGGGTCACCAGAGCTGTTTCTGCAGCATCAGGGAGCAGGTGCCCAAGTGTAGGTTCAGTTCCTGGAGTCTGAGATGGGACAGGTGTACATGTACCTGTTTCGCTGGCCCAGAGAGGCAGCGTGGGTGCGGGCCAAGGGAAACCTCTGGGACCAGCTACCTGGACCCAAATCCTGGCTTTGCCACCTGTTACCTAAAGATATTACCAACATCACTACTGCTCTTAGAGCCTCTATTAAATGAGGATGATAATAATGGTGCCTTCTCGTATGCCTTCTGGGAGGATCAAGGAAAGAAGAGGTGCTTCTAACAGAGCCCAGCACACAGCAGGTGCTATAGGCATCTTCGTTCTTTAAACATTATTATGCACCGTAATCCCAGCACTTTGGGAGGCCGAGGAGGACGAATCATGGGATCAGGAGATCAAGACCATCCTAGCCAACATGATGAAACCCTGTCTCTACTAAAAATGCAAAAATTAGCCGGGCGCAGTGGTGGGTGCCTGTAATCTCGGCTACTCGGGAGGCTGAGGCAGGAGAATCACTTGAACTCGGGAGTCGGAGGTTGCAGTGAGCCAAGATCGTGCCACTGCATCCCATCCTGGCGACAGAGCAAGACTCCATCTAAAAAAATGCACAAATAAATTATTATGCAATTGATGCTTCTTAGGAGTTGTTCAGACAAGCTGGGCTTCTGTGGAGTCACACTCCTGGCTGGCACTCAGAATGAATCTATTTCGACACAGCCTGCTTCATCCCCTGCCATGGTCTTATTCCACACTGCAGCTCCAGCCCAGGAGAAGCCAGGCCCCCATGCATCACTCCGCTTTGCCTTCTTTCCAGTGGGAGCTAGTTGGGCAGGGCAGGGAGTTTCACGCATCTGCAAGGCCAGAAGAGAACCAGTAGCAGGTGGGCGGAGAAAGGAGATTCATACACAGTACACAGAGTGGGAAGGGAAGGTGAGCGAAGGCAGGAAGTGAAGAGGCTGAGGCTGAGCCAAGGGTCCCAGGGGACATTAAGGGGGTTCAGCAGAACTGCCCTGCTGTAAAGAGAAAAGTGGCAGTGCTCCTGGTCCCAGCCCTGTCCCTCTTGTCCTCCCTGCAGGCAGCAGAGCCTCCCTGGTGGAAGGAAAGTGAGGAGAGAGCAGAGGTGTATGTTCTGAGGACAGGCACCTGCAGACAGCCCAGCAGGGCGGCTCCATATACAGTGCTGCTGGTTCACAGGGGACCCTTAAACCAGCAGCACAGGGCACCATTGCATGCACATGGCTTGACCAAAGGACAGAACCTTCCTGTGAATTAGAAAAAGGCCTCTCCGGGCCGGGCACGGTGGCTCACGCCTGTAATCCCAGCACTTTGGGAAGCCGAGGTGGGCAGATCACAAGGTCAGAAGATCAAGATCCTGGCTAACACAGTGAAACCTTGTCTTTACTAAAAAATACAAAAAAAGAAAAAGATTAGCCAGGCGTGGTGGCGGGCGCCTGTAGTCCCAACTACTGGGGAGGCTGAGGCAGGAGAATGGCGGGAACCCAGGAGGCGGAGCTTGCAGTGAGCTGAGGTGGCGCCACTGCACTCCAGCCTGGGCGACAGAGCAAGACTCTGTCTCAAAACAAAAAAGAAAAGAAAAGAAAAGAAAAGGCAGGGCAGGGCAGGGTAGGGCAGGGCAAGGCAGGGCAAGTCGAGGCGAGAAAATAGGCCAACACTGAGAGAGGGGTGGGTCTCAGTTGGTGGATAGGCAGAGACACGGATGAGCAGGAATGAAGTGGCAGAGGGTTCTCATGGACCCCATCAGCACAGAACAGCTGCTAGTTCGGAGCAGGACCTGCCTCTTGAAGCTCCAGCTCAGGGAAGGGCTCGGTGGGACCCTATCTGCATCCCCGTCACCCCTCAGCATTCTTGCTTTTTCTGTCTACCTGGTGTCACAGGCCTCACAGGCAGGAGACCTGGGGCCACTCCCTCAGCTCCTTGCCCCACTTACTCCAGGCATCACAGGGCCATCCCAGACACCTGGGCACCTGTCGCTGTCCAAACCTCAAGGTTCAGAACCCTCCACAGGGGGTCACTTCCAAAAGCTCAGAACACCCCCCTACCCATCTGGTATCTTATGTGTTTGTTTTATTTTGTTTTATTAGTAGAGATGGAGGTCTCATCATGTTGGCCAGGCTGGTCTCGAACTCCTGGCCTCAAGTGATCCGCCCGCCTCAGCCTCCCAAAGTGCTGGGATTGCAGATGTGAGCCACCATGTCTGACCTGGTTTCTTATTTGTACAGAACGAAAAGGGGGCTGGCACTCAGGATATTCGATGAGCTCATTGCACGGTGCATTCCAGTGCAGTGTCCATTCTCTCTGCCGTCATCAGTGACTGCCAGGATGAGACAGTCTCCACATCAGCTCTGCTGCACCTGGAACTCTCTCTGATCCCCCGACCCGTAATGGACCCAGGCACCGTGTCCAGAAATGAGGGAGGAGGGAGATTTGAGGGCAGGGCCACTGTCTCCAGTCGAACCTGCCACTGACCAACAATCCCAACCTGGAGAAGAGGCCTCATGGAGCCCTGATCTCTTTTTCTGCCACTCAGTCTCTGTCCCTTTCCCTGAGCAAGACTGCCCTGACCCTTCCTGATAGTTTTGGTCCGCCTGAGCGCACTGGAGGGTGTTGTGGCTGAGGGTGGGCACACTGACATCGACTCCCCAAACACACTTAGAGAATTGAGTAAATGGAAGAGTCACCAGTGTGAACCCAATGGCAAGAGAGGGTGACATCAGGGCCATTGCTCCAAGCCTGACCCTCTCCCAAGGAGGTCAACTCAGATCCCAAGGGGGTGGAACCATTCAGAAATAGGTCTGTGTCCCTGGTGGGATGCCAAGAGATGAGATGACAGCTACACCTCCATCTTTGCCCATCAGCACCTGTGTCCCTCTCCAGCCACCGAACCTTCACCCAGGGCCAGTCTTGCTCAGCTATGGATTCTCACTACATCCTGCCATTTCCAGGACACCTTCCTGAGGATCAAAAAAAGCCACCTTCACAGCCCTGGGGCAACGCAGCTGTGTGTCGGCCCCCACTGTTCCCCCTGGCCTGGTACCCACTGTCCAAGCAGCCCTGGGGACTGGCTCAGGGACCAGTCTTGGTCCATGTGCCTGGAGCTGGGTTCTCAGAGCTAGTGTGGATGGGAGAGCACCGTCCTGCTAGGGCCACCGGGATTCTGATAACTCAGCCAGTGAGCAGCCATCCTGAGGGAATCAAGCCCACCAGAAGTAGATGCTAGACCCATGCATCTTACACAGCTTGCAGAACCATGAGCCAAATAAACTTTTCTTGTCACACAAAATGGACTAAACCAGAGGGCTCTCCCTGAGAAGGACCCATGACCACCATGTACAGTTGCGTAGGTTGCTGACTGCATATGGGTGCCCAGCCAAGAGGGTGAACAGAAGCTAAAAATCTGCCTACTCGCCATTCCTCAAATGTGACTGCGACTACTTGGACAGGAGAGGCCTTTTTCTAATTCACAGGAAGGCTCTGTCCTTTGGCCCAGGACTGCCACTGGGAACCAAGACAGGTCCCTACCTGGGCACGCAACATGCCCCCTGCACTTGGTTCCAAGAAAATCCCACCCTGATCTTTGTCCCAAATGTTCAGGCTGGGACACAAGTGGCTGGGACACCCCTGCCCCAGCTGGGAGCTGCCCAGGGAGGCAAGGGAGAGGGGGAGGACTCGGCTGCTTCCAGCCACACCTGGACAACAGAAGGCCTGGGCCACCACACTCACCATGGGATACCTCTGTGTGGATTAGAAAAGGAAGGAGATGGCCGGGCCCAGTGGCTCAAGCCTATAATCCCAGCACTTTGGGAGGCTGAGGCGGGCAGATCACAAGGTCAGGAGATCGAGACCATCCTGGCTAACACGGTGAAACCCCATCTCTACAAAAATACAAAAATTTAGCCAGGTGTGGTGGTGGGCACCTGTAGTCCCAGCTACTCGGGAGGCTGAGGCAGGAGAATGGCATGAACCCGGGAGGCGGCGGAGGTTGCAGTGAACTGACATCACACAACTGCACTCCAGCCTGGGGGACAGAGCGAGACTCCATCTTAAAAAAAAAAAAAAAAGAAAGAAAAGAAAAGGAGGGAGACAGTGGTGCCTTCCAGATGCTTCCGTGCCAGGAAACACAGCGGACTCTCAGCCCCGAAAGCTGCTCACAGCTACGGGCATCCTTCACCCTCTCCTTCCTCTTGCAGACGTGGACGAATGTCAGCAGAACCCAAGGCTCTGTAAAAGCTACGGCACCTGCGTCAACACCCTCGGCAGCTACACCTGCCAGTGTCTGCCTGGCTTCAAGTTCAAACCTGAGGACCCGAAGCTCTGCACAGGTAGAGGCCCTGGGAAGACGCTGTGAGGCTGGACGGGAGCTGGGGATGGAGCCGAGGCAGGTCCTGCAAAACAGCCGAGGAGGAGGGAGAAGATCCGCAGGTTCCCACAAGGTCAAGGACCTGCTAAGCCCCTGCCTAAGGATTCACCTCCCAGGAAGTTCCCACCACACGGCAGGGAGGCGGCAGGGCCTCTGGGGCTCGGAGTGCCCTTGTGGGCCCCCAGACCTCACCCCTTCCTCGTCTGTCACGTGTGAGTGGAAGAATGTGTCACTTCCAGTTCTGAGAAGGGGAACCTCCACTATGACCAGGGAGGGAGCTGATGAGAGGTTTTAGTTTTTAGTCATGGAAGTCCGGCTCCCATGACTCAGTTTCCCTTTTGCTTTCACCTCCTATAAACTGAGGACCATGGTCCCTGCTGTGCCCTTCTGGTAGGAAGACCATCATAAGATGCTTTGAAGGTGAAACTGAAGGTCACCAGGTGGTGACACGTGCAATAGTGGTCTTCAGTCCGGGGCAATGAAAAGACAGGGAAGTGGGTGCAGTGAGTGGAGGGCAGGCCTGGGCTGGTCAGGGACAGGGTTTGACCCTCTGGCTTTGTCCTCAGATGTGAATGAATGCACCTCCAGACAAAACCCATGCCACAGCTCCACCCACTGCCTCAACAACGTGGGCAGCTATCAGTGCCGCTGCCGCCCGGGCTGGCAACCGATTCCGGGCTCCCCCAATGGCCCAAACAATACCGTCTGTGAAGGTCGAGAGCTCAGATCCCGCGTTCCCAGAGACCCACAAACATCTAATCACATGTTCAACGGCACCCCACAAACCAAGCGGAACGAACGCTGGAGGCGCCCGGCTGTGCCAGGCGCTCGTTCTTCTGAGGCTAGATGAGAAAAGAGCAGGGGTCCCCGGGAAGGAGCTGGGGTACTGAGGGGGGAGGCTCAGGGGACCCCAGGCAACAGCTGATGACTCACTGGGAGGAAGACGTTTCACCATATTCGTAACCTGCACATCTGCACGGGGCACACCTGCTGTGCCCAGGCCTCTCCACGCTTCCATAACCCAGCGTCCGCCACTCCAAGGGGGGCACTAATGCCGGGAAGAACGAGCTGGGGGCACAGACAGGAGACAGGACCCTCTCTGGCCTCAGACACGGCCTGACCCCCTTCTTCCTGTCCTCAGAGGTGGACGAGTGCAGCTCCGGTCTGCATCAGTGTGACAGTTCCACCGTCTGCTTCAACACCGTGGGTTCATACACCTGCCGCTGCCGCCCAGGCTGGGAGCCCAAGCACGGAATCCAGAATAACCAAAAGGACACTGTCTGTGAAGGTACGACCTGACCCTAGAAGCTCCCCAACCCCCAACACACACACACACAGACACTCTCCCACCTAATGAGCCGCTTGTCTTGTTCCTTGCAGAGATGAATTTCCCCACCTGGACCCCGCCCCCCGGAGTCCACAGCCAGGTAAGTGGCCCCCACAGGGACGAGGCGGCAGGAACTCCATCCACACAGCACTGCATCTGTCTCCTTGTCCTAAGCTTCCCACCCGCCGTCCAGGCTCTCTGAGCCCCACATCTCCTCTCTCTGCAGACGCTTTCCCAATTCTTCAACAAAGTCCAGGACCTGGGCAGAGACTTCAAGACAAGCTCAGCCAATGTCACCATCCAGGTAAGGGCAGGACCCAGGGCAAGCAGGAGGGGAAGGAAGGTGGCTGCATCCCACAGAGGCCTGGGGCAGTTTTGGCCTGGGAGGGGACAGGCCCCAATGCTGTGGGTGCTGGTCTGACTCCTGGCATCTTTCAGGGCTGGTGGAAGCTATTGGACACCTAAGTGCACTTAATGTCTTTCCTCTTGCTTTCCCTGGACTTTGGGTTTAGGTCTGCATTGATATCGCACAGAAGTGTTGGCCTCTGAGGGGCCGTACACCAGGGTCAAGGATCACCTAGGGAATTCCATCCAATGCCATTTTTTCTTTTTTTTAAGACAGAGTTTCACTCTGTCGCCAGTCCAGAGTTTAGTGGCCCAATCTCAGCTCACTGCAATCTCTGCCTCCCGGGTTCAAGCGATTCTCCTGCCTCAGCCTCCTGAGTAGCTGGGATTATAGGCACATGCCCGGCTAATTTTTGTATTTTTAGTAGAGACGGGGTTTCACCGTGTTAGCCAGGATGGTCTCGATCTCCTGACCTTGTGATCCACCCGCCTCGGCCTCCCAAAGTGCTGGAATTACAGGTGTGAGCCACCGCGCCCGGCCGCCAATGCTATCTTTATCCCCCAGATAGACAGTCTCTAGGATCTGTTCCCTGGGGCTGAGCGGTTAGAGTCTACATGCAGCCCCTCTGGCCCATGGCTCACTAGGTGTGTGTCCCCATCCCTCCAGAGCATCTTAAAGGGGTTGGATGAGCTGCTGGAGGCCCCCGGGGACCTGGAGACCCTGCCCCGCTTTCAGCAGCACTGTGTGGCCACTCACCTGCTGGATGGCCTAGAGGATGTCCTCAGAGCCCTGAGCAAGAACCTTTCTGTTGGGCTCTTGAACTTCCGTTATCCTGCAGGCACAGGTACGTCCCTGGGTCTGCCCCAGACTCCAGCTCTGCATGCTTTCTGTCTCATTCCTTTCCTGGTCCCACCGGAGCCAAGTGACCACACCTGTATGTCAGTGTTTCTCTCATCAACAAAGTAAAATAAAAGATGAAAAAGAAATGCATGCCAGCCTGGGTAAGATGGCAATACTCAATCTCTACAAAAAAAAAAAAATCTTTTAAATTAGACAGATATGATGGCACACCTGTGGCCCCAGCTAGTTGGGGGACTGAGGTGAAAGGATCGCTTGAGCCCAGGAGGTTGAGTCTGCAGTGAACTATGACTGCATCACTGTACTCCAGCCTGGCTTACAGGGCAAGACACCTCTCAAAAAAGAGAAGAGGAGAACGAGGAGGAGGAGGAGGAGGAGCAGGAAAAAGGAGAAGAAGAACAGGAAGAAGAGGAAGAAGAAGAAGAAGGAGAAGGAGGAGGAGGAGGAAGAACTAGAAGAAGAGAAAGGAGGAGGAGGAACAGCAGGAAAGAGGAGAGGAGGAGGAGAGGAGAGGAGGAGAGGAGGAAAGAGGAGAGGAGGAGGAGGAGGAGAGGAGGAGGAGAAGAGGAGGAAAGAGGAGAGGAGGAGGAGGAGAGGAGGAGGACAGGAGGAGAGAAGGAGGAGGAGGAGAAGGAGGAGGAGCATAGGAGGAGGAGGACAGGAGGAGAGGAAGCAGAAGAAAAGAAGAGAGAAAAGGAAAGGAGAGGAAAAATAAATGCATAAATAACATGCATTTTCCTTGTAATATGAATTATCAGCAGTAAATAATTATGAAGATTTAAAATAACAAAGTAGAAATCACTTCAAAAGAGATCAATTTATTTAATTTGGAATACTATAAATTAGTATCATTTGATCTATAAGTATGATTTCTTTTTTTGTTGTTTGTTTATTTTTGTTTTGTTTTGTTTTGTTTTGTTTTGTTTTTGAGACGGAGTCTTGCTCTCTTGTCCAGGCTGGAGTGCAGTGGCATGATCTCAGCTCACTGCAAGCTCCGCCTTTCGGGTTCATGCCATTCTCCTGCCTCAGCCTCCTGAGTAGCTGGGACTACAGGCGCCCGCCACCACGCCCAGCTAATTTTTTGTATTTTTATTAGAGATGGGGTTTCGCTTTGTTAGCCAGGATGGTCTCGATCTCCTGACCTCGTGCGTGATCTGCTTGCCTCGACCTCCCAAAGTGCTGGGATTACAGGTGTGAGCCACCATGCCCGGCCTGCATAATAATTTTTAAAGCATGAAAATGCATATAGCGTTAATTTTATTAAGATAAAATTCACCTAACATCAAGTTCACCACTTTAAAGTGTCTGTTTCAGGCCGGGCCCGCCTATAATGCCAGGCACTCACACCTGTAATCCTAGCACTTTGGGAGGCTGAAATTGGTGGATCACCTGAGGTCAGGAGTTCAAATCCAGCCTGGCCAACATAGTGAAACCCTGTCTCTACTGAAAATATAAAAATTAGCCGGGCATGGTGGTGCACACCTGTAATCCCAGCTACTCAAGAGGCTAAGGCAGGAGAATCGCTTGAGCCTGGGAGGCAGAGGTTGCAGTGAGCCGAGTTTGCACCACTGTACTCCAGCCTGCGTGAGACAGAGTGCCACTCCATCTCAAACAAAAAAATTAAAATTAAAAATGAAAATAAGAAAAAATTTTTAAAGTGCGTGTTTCAGTAGAATCTAGTATATTCACAAATTTATACAACCGTCACCTCTATTTCTAAAATACTTCCATCAGCCCAAAAGTGAATACTGCACATGGTAAGCAACCGCTCCTCATTCCTCCCTTCCTCCAACCCCTGGCAGCAACTAATCTGCCTTCTGTTTCCATGGAGTTTCCTAATCAGGATATCTCACATAAATGGAATCATACAATATGTGATCATCTAGTCTAGCTCCTTTCACCTAGCATAATGGCTTTGTGGTTCATGCCTTCCATAGCATTTATCGATATTCCATTCCTTTTCATGGCTGAATACTATTCTATTGTATGAATACCTCACTTTTTTTTTAATCCATCCATTGATGGACATTTGGGTTGTTTCCAGCTTTTGGCTATTGACAAAAAGAGTCAAAACTCTGTAAAATATTTGAAGAGACTTACTGTGAGCTAAATATGAATGTATGAATGACCATGGCCCATGACAGAGCCCTCAGGAGCCCCTGAGAACATGTGCCCAAGTGAAGTGTGTTGTTGTCTGGGGTAGTACCCGAGGTTCATTGTCTCATGCCAAGAAAATTAAGGACACGGACACATACAAGGAGTAAGTTTATGAGCGGAGGCTTAATAGGCAAAAGAAAGAAAAAGGAGAACAATTCCCTCTCTTGTGAGAGAAAAGGATGCTCAAATGGGACTTCCCATCCATGGCCGAGTGCACCAGATTTTATAGACAGGCCTGAGGAGTCGGTGTCTGATTTACATAGGACCCAAAGATTGGTTGGACGAGGTGTGACGTTTACATAAGGTGCAGAGAAGCTGGCTGCCCCCCCCAATCTTATTATGCAAATGGAGTCTTTGCCTTCTCCTTACTGTACACATGGTTGGCAAAGAGATGGGAAGATGGAGCCGCCAGTTTCAACATGCCTAGTCCCAGGTGGCCTTTTCCTATTGGCACAGCTGCCAGCATTCACCTGTGCAGTCTTCCAGCTTGCTTGCCTATGTCTGCAGCTCGATTTTACAGGCTGCTCTTTGTTAGGGGGAAAAAAAATGATACAGGGGCTGCTTTTCATTAAAAGGAAAGTCTTACTGAGGACTTCCTTACCCTCACTCTCTGCCTAAATAATTCCTTTTTAACTTCTATATCACAAGGTGGTCATGGTGCAGCTTGGTTTTTGTTGTTGTTCTTGTTGTTCCTGTTGTTGTTTTCTTTTGGAGACAGAGTCTCGCTGTGTCACCCAGGCTGGAGTGCAGTGGTGCAATCTCGGCTCACTGCAGCCTCCACCTCCCAGGTTTAAGTGATTCTCCTGCCTCAGCCTCCCAAGTAGCTGGGACTACAGGTGCCCAACACCACGCCTGGCTAACTTTTTTGTGTGTTTTCAGTAGAGATGGGGTTTCACTGTGTTAACCAGGATTGTCTCCATCTCCTTTCCTCGTGAGCCACCTGCCTTGGCCTCCCAAAGTGCTGGAATTTCAGGGGTGAGCCACAGTGCCTGGCTCCACGGCTTGGTTTTATACATTTTAGGAGGATGTGAGACAACAATGAAATACGTTTAAGATACACATTGGTTCACTCCAGAAAGGCAGGACAATCTGAAGTGGAGATGTGGGGCGGGTGCTTCCAGATTATAGGTAGATTTAAGCTTTTCTGATTGGCAGTTGGTTGAAGGAGTTATTATCAATAGAAAAGAATGTCTGGATTACAATAAGGGGCTGTGAAGGCCGAAATTCTATCATCCAGACGAACCCTTCAGGTATCAGGCTTCAGAGAGAATAGACTGTAAATGTTTCTTATTAGACTTAAGGTCTGTGTTGATGTTAAATGCTGGTCGGCTTTTCCTGAACTCCAAAAGGGAGGAGGGCATAACGAGGCATGTCAGAGCCCCCACTTCCCACCATAGCCTGAACTAATCTTTCTGGTAAAATTGAGAGTGCCCTGGCCAAAAGGGAAGCCCATTCAGATGGTTTTTGGGGAGCGGGAGAGGATTTCTTTTTTTTTTTTGAGACGGAGTCTCGCTCTGTTGCCCAGGCTGGAGTGCAGTGGCGCGATCTCAGCTCACTGCAAGCTCCGCCTTCCGGGTTCATGCCATTCTCCTGCCTCAGCCTCCTGAGTAGCTGGGACTACAGACGCCCGCCACCTCGCCCGGCTAGTTTTTTGTATATTTTAGTAGAAACGGGGTTTAACCGTGTTAGCCAGGGTGGTCTCGATCTCCTGACCTCGTGATCCGCCCATCTCGGCCTCCCAAAGTGCTGAGATTACAGGCTTGAGCCACCGCACCCAGCCAGGACTTCTAATTTAATTTTTGGTTTAGATGGCTGGTGTGAATAGTACTCTTATGAATATTGGTGGACACATTTTGGGTTGAATAACTGTTTTCGGTTATTTGGGGTATATACTAAGGAGTGGAACTGCTGGGTGATATGGTAATTCTATGTTCAACTTTTGGAGGAGCCACCAAACTGTTTTTCCAAAGCAGCTGCACCATCCTAAATCCCCACCAGAAACATACACGGGTTATCATCTCCACACCTTCAGCAAAACTTGTTACTTCCATTTTATTTTCTTTGGTTCTGTTTTTTAATTGCTTTTATTGACATATAATATCTTACATATTTATGAGTACATGTGATACTTTGCTGCTTGCCTAGAATGTATAACTATCAATGTATAACCCAGGGTATCTGAGGTATCCACCACTTTGAGTACTTATCATTTTTATGTGTTGGGAACAATTTAAGTCCCCTTAGCTACTTTGAAATATATCATACCTTCTTGTTAATTATAGTCACTCTGCTCCGCTGTCAAACACTTGGGCGGGGCATGGTGGCTCACCTGTAATCCCAGCACTTTGGGAGGCCGAGATGGGTGGATCACGAGGTCAGGAGATTGAGACCATCCTGGCTAACATGGTGAAACCCCGTCTCTACTAAAAATACAAAAAATTAGCCAGGTGTAGTGGTGGGCGCCTGTAGTCCCAGCTGCTC
>NW_016826746.1:537113-541033 GCF_001698545.2 Rhinopithecus bieti
CCTCCCAGGTTCACACCATTCTCCTGCCTCAGTCTCCTGAGTAGCTGGGACTACAGGTGCCCGCCAACATGCCCGGCTAATTTTTTGTATTTTTTTTAGTAGAGACGGGTTTTTTTTTTTTGTTTGTTTGTTTGTTTTTGTATTTTTAGTAAAGATGGAGTTTCATCTTGTTAGCCAGGATGCTCTCGATCTCCTGACCTCGTGATCCGCCCACCTTGGCCTCCCAAAGTGCTGGGATTACAGGCGTGAGCCACCGCGCCTGGCCGATCTTCTATTTCTTCTTGAGTTGGTTTCAGTAGTTTGTGTGTCACTAGGAATGTGTCCATTTCATCTAGGTTATCTACTTTGTGGATATACAGTTGCTCATACTATTCTCTTCTGATATTTTGTAACTTCAGCCTATGTGTGTATATAGTATATAAATTAAGTCATAGTATATCAACCACTGTAGGCACGATTCCTAACTTAATTTCCCTTATATAATTCCCACAACTCATAGAACTTTCCCTGGAGGTGCAGAAGCAAGTAGATAGGAATGTCACCTTGAGACAGAATCAGGCAACGATGCAGCTGGACTGGAATCTGGCACAGAAATCTGGTGACCCAGGTAATGGCTGAGATGCGGTCAGTGAAGCTTCGTGGTGGGACAAGATGCCCAAGAATGTGAAAAATAAGAGATTTAAAGATTAAAGGGAAGTGTGGGGTGGGTGGGGTGGGGCTGTAAGAGGAGAACCCATCTGAAGAGGTAGGGACCTTGTTGGGGACCCCGAGATATCAACTGTGGTCTTGTCCTGCAGGATGTGATACACATAGAACTAAAGATTGAAGGAAAGTGTGGGACGGGTGAAGCCAGAGGAAGGTAGCCCATCTCCATGAGTAGAACGTTCTGTGCGGGGCGGAGGAACTCTGGTGTGGACCCGGAGATTCAACCTACTCCAAGATTCAATCTTGGCCCTGTCCCGCAGGCTCTTCTGTGGTGGGCCTTGTCTCCATTCCAGGGATGGGCAAGTTGCTGGCTGAGGTCCCCCTGGTCTCGGAGCCTGAGAAGCGGGTGGTTCTGAATGAGACACACCAGGGCTTGCTCCCCATCCTGCTCTCAGATGTCATCTCTGCCTTTCTGAGCAACAGCGACACCCAAAACCTCAGCTCCCCAGTGACCTTCACCTTCTCCCACCGTGTGAGTGCTGGTGGGGTGGGGGGGCGGGGGCGGTGAGGAGTCTGAGTCCAGGCATAGCCTTGCTGCCCAGCTCAGCCCTGGGGCTCAGGGGTCTCTGTTACGGGTACATTATCTCCCCAGGAAAGTCAGTCCTTCCCAAGCCGGCTTAGGGTAAGCATCTCTGAGCATCAGACCCACTCACCAGCTTACACGTGGGTTCTTTTTCTTTCTCTTTTTTTTTTTTTTTTTTTTTTTNACAGTCTCACTCTGTCAGCCAGGCTGGAGTGCAGAGGCACAATCTCAGCTCACTGCAACCTCCGCCTCCCAGGTTCGGGTGATTCTCCTGCTTCAGCCTCCCTTGTAGCTGAGATTACAGGTGTGTGCTACCACGCCTGGCTAATTTTTGTACTTTTTTTTTTTTTAATAGAAATAGGGTTTCACCATGTTGGCCAGGCTGGTCTCGAACTCCTGATCTCAAGTGATCCACCTGCTTCAGCCTCCCAAAGTGCTGGGATTACAGGCGTGAGCCACCACGCCCGGCCCACACCTGTGTTCTGTTTCTGCAGTCGGTCATACCAAGACGGAAGGTGCTCTGTGTCTCCTGGGAGCATGGCCAGAATGGATGTGGTCATTGGGCCACCACAGGCTGCAGCACGATGGGCACCAGAGATACCAGCACCATCTGCCGTTGCACCCACCTGAGCAGTTTTGCCGTCCTCATGGCCCCCTATGATGTACAGGTGAGACCCTTAGGAGAGGCTGCACTCTGCATTTACTGCTGTGTAACAAATCCCCACAAGCGTAGCAGCCTTTACAAAAATGCATTATCTCACAGCTATGGGTCAGCAAGCTGGCAGAGCAAGATGGCTTTTCTGCTCAGGGTCTTACAAGACTGAAATCATCATGTCGCCCCACCCCCAGGGCTGCCGTTTCATCTGAGACTTGAGGTCCTTCTCCAAGCTCCCTGGTTGCTGGCAGAATTCAGTTTCTTATGATTGTAAAACTGAGGTCTCACTTTCTTAGCTGTCAGGAAGGCATCGCATTCAGTTCCTAGAGGCCACTCACATCCTTTCTCACATGACCCTCTGGCAACCTTTCAGCATTCCTATCTGGAAGCCAAGGAAAAAATATTCCTTCATGCGGAATCCCTCTTAAGGTTTGTGTCAGTCGGGGTTCTCTAGAGGGACAGAACTAATGGAATATATATATATATATAATGGAATATATACATATCTAGTATATATGTATATATACTCCTGTATATTATATATATATACATATAGTATATATGTATATATACTCCTATATATTATATATACATATATAGTATATATACTCCTATATATTATATATACATATATAGTATATACATATATACTCCTATATAAAATATATCTACATATATAGTATATATGTNAAAAAAAAAAAAACTTATACTTTTATCTAACTGTATGTCTGTACATGTTAACCTACCTCTCTTCATCCCAGTGATACAGGAGTGAAAAAGAAATTATTTAGGCAGTTAGCAAAGGTAAGAGAGTCCTCAGTAAGGTTTCCCTTTTAATAAAACCAGCCCCAAATCATTTCTTTTCTAACAACGAGCAGCCTGAAAAATCAAGCTGCAGACATAGAGAAGCAGGCTGGAAGCTTGTACAGGTGAATGCCAGCAGCTGTGCCAATAGGAAAAGGCTACCTGGGGGCCAGGCATGTTCAACATGGAAGCTCCCTCTTCCCTTATCTTTGTCAACCACATGTACAGTACAGAAGCAGGCAACATGGAACCAGCCAGGTAAAGAATTCATTTGCATAATAAAATATTAGGCTGGGGCAGCCAGCTTCTTCATGCTCCATGTAAATGACTCACCTGTTCCGACCAATCTTTGAGCCTTATGTAAATCAGACACCACCTACCCAAGCTCATCTACAAAACTTCGTGCATTTCACCACGCAACCAGAAGCCCCACTTGGGATCCCCTGTCTCCACTCTTAAACTCACTTCTTATGTGTCCATGTCCTCAATTTCCCTGGTGTGAGACAATGAACCTTGGGTATTTATGCTTGGGTATTTACGCTGCTTTCCTGGTGAGGTGATATCTCATTGAGGTTTGGATTTGCCCTTCCCTAATAACTGACAATGTTTAACATCTTTTCATGTGTTTGCCCACCATTTGTATGTCAGTCTTGGAGAAATGTCTATTCAAATCCTTTGCCTATTTTTAATTGTGCTGCTTGTCTTTTGGTTGTCCAGTTGTAAGCATTCATTATACATTCTGATAGTAGACCATTTGAGATAGATGATTTGCAAAATATTTTCTCCCATTCTGTAGGCTGTCTTTTCATTTTCTTCATTGTCTTTTCATTTTAATGAATAGATGTTTTAAATTTTGAAGACATTTAGTTTATCTATTTTTTCTTTTGTTGCATGTACAGTTGGTGTCGTACTTAAGAATTCGTTGACTGAGGGTGGTGGCTGACGCCTGTAATCCCAACACTTTGGGAGGCCTAGGCTGGCAGATCACCTGAGGTCAGGAGTTCGAGACCAGCCTGGCCAACATGGCAAAACCCTGTCTTTACTAAAAACACACAAAAAATTAACCAAGTCTGTTGGCACATGCCTGTAATCCCAGCTACTCGGGAGGCTGAGGCAGGAGAATTGCTTGAACCTGGGACGCAGAGGTTGCAGTGAGCTGAGATTGTGCCACTGCACTCCAGCCTGGATGACAGAGCAAGACTCCATCTCAAAAATAAAAATTAAAAAAGAATT
>NW_016826746.1:545656-555405 GCF_001698545.2 Rhinopithecus bieti
TATATATACTCCTATATATAATATATATAATATACTCCTATATATATATAGGAGTATATTAAGTATTAACTCACACGATCACAAGGTCCCACGATAGGCCATCCGCAGGCTGAGGAGCAAGGAGAGCTGGTCCGAGTCCCAAAACTGAGGAACTTGGAGTCGGATGCTCACGGGCAGGAAGCATCCAGCACGGGAGAAAGATGTAGGCTGGGAGGCTAGGCCAGTCTCTCTTTTCACATTTTTCTGCCTGCTGATATTCTAGCCATGCTGGCAGCTGATTAGATGGTGCCCATCCAGATTAAGAGTAGATCTGCCTTCCCCAGCCCAGTGACTCAAATGTTAATCTCCTTTGGCAATACCCTCCCAGACACACCCAGGATCAATACTTTGTATCCTTCAATCCAATCAAGTTGACATCCAGTATTAACCATCACAAGTTTTGAATCTGATTCTCCGGGAAGAGCCCAGATCTTGTAAAGACTCATCTGATTAGGTCTGGCCCACCCAGGGTAAACTCTACCTTTTTTTTTTTTTTTTTTTAGACAGGGTCTCTGTCACCCAGGCTGGAACACATTGGCACAGTCATAGCTCACTGCAGCCTTGACCTCCTGGGCTCAAGAGATCCTCTTTCCTTAGCCTCCTGAGTAGCTAGGACTACAGGCATGCACCACCATGGCCGGCTAATTTTTGTGTTTTTACTAGAGACAAGGTTTCACCAAGTTGGCCAGGCTGGTCTTGAACTCTTTACCTCAAGTTCCACCCACCTCGGCCTCCCAAAGTGCTGGGATTACAGGCGTGAGCCACCACGTCTGGCCCACCTGACTTTCTTATCTCATCACTTGGAGTAGATCCAAGGGACATCACTATCAGATCCTGCGGGGAAAAAGGGCCAAACCACCCTTTTGTTTTCCATCGCAGGATCATCTTATCGATAGCCTCCCAGGCAGCAAGCCATATCACCCAGCCCTCCCGCCCAGACCTGTAACTACCCCAGCCTGTAAGCAGCAGTGGATTCGGGCACGCAGCTAGCTCCCCGCTCCACAGGTCTCATGCTGGACATAAACCTGTGTTGCTGTAGAGCTGCCAACTCTCTCTCTCTCCTCTCTCTCTCTCTCTCTCTCTCTCTCTCTCTCTCTGTCTTTCTTTAACCCTCACCTTTCCTTCGAAACCTAACGGGCTCACACCTGGAATCCCTGTGCTTTGGGAGGCTGAAGTGGGAGGATCACCTGAGCCCAGGAATCTGAGACCAGACTGGGCAACACAGAAAGATCCTGTCTCTATAAAAATTTTTTAAAAGTTAAGCCGGGTGTAGTGGCTCACACCCGTAATCCCAGCACTTTGGGAGGCCGAGGCGGGTGGATCACAAGATCAGGACTTCAAGACCAGCCTGGCCAAGATGGTGAAACCCCGTCTCTATTAAAAATACAAAATTATCCGGGCGTGGTGGTGGGCGCCTGTAATCCCAGCTACTCAGGAGGCTGAGGCAGAGAATTGCCTGAACCAGGGAGGCAGAGGTTGTAGTGAGCCGAGATCGTGCCGCTGCACTCCAGCCTGGGTGACAGAGCAAGACTCTGTCAAAAAAAAAAAAAAATTAGCAGGGCATGGTGCCATACATGACTATAATGCACACCTGTTGTCACCTGCATGACTACCCTTGTATTCCCAGACACCCAAGAGGCTCAGGTGACAACTTCACAAATTAAATTAAATTGGTGACACCTTCACAAATTTACCTGGCTGCCTCATTCTTGAATGTGCTATGCCAAAATAAAAATTAAAAATGGTGGTGGGGTCATTATCCCAGAGCAAGAAAGCATAACTGTGAGCTCTTCTTTTTGGGGTCCCAGGAGGAGGATCCTGTGCTGACTGTCATCACCTACATTGTGCTGAGCCTCTCTCTGCTGTGCCTCCTCCTGGCGGCCCTCACCTTCCTCCTGTGCAAAGCCATCCAGAACACCAGCACCTCACTGCATCTGCAGCTCTCACTCTGCCTCTTCCTGGCCCACCTCCTCTTCCTCGTGGCAATTGATCGAACCGAACATGAGGTATTGACAGCGGTGTTCCAGGGGGCTCCCTTCCTTGACAGAGAGGATGCTGGCTCATGGAATGATGTGCCATTGGATTCCTTAATATAATGGCCCAGCAGGGCGCGGTGGCTCACGCCTGTAATCCCAACACTTTGGGAGACCGAGGGGGATGGATCACCTGAGGTCGGGAGTTCTAGACCAGCCTGACCAGCATGGAGAAAACCCATCTCTACTAAAAATACAAAATTAACCAGGCATGGTGGCACATGCCTGTAATCCCAGCTACTCAGGAGGCTGAGGCAAGAAAACCACTTGAACCCAGGAGGTGGAGGTTGTGGTGAGCCGAGATCGCACCATTGCACGCCAGCCTGGGCAGCAAAAGTGAAATTCCATCTCAAAAAAAAAAAACATATATATATATATATACACACACACACACATGTATATATGTGTGTGTGTATATATTTTTTATATATGTGTGTGTATATATGTATATACATATACGTATATACATATATACGTGTATATATGTATATATGCATGTGTGTATATACGTGTATCTATATGTGTGTGTGTGTGTACATATATATATATATATATATAGGCCCTTGAGTCCTGGGGAATATTAGAAGAGAACACCACCAATTTCCCATTGCCTGACTCAACTACAAAGCACATATTCTCTACAATGCCATCAAATATCTCAGAATTCTCCGCAACAGCATGGTACAGGAGAAGCCATGGGTCACACTCAAATCTGACCGCCGTTCTGGACGTCTCTTACTTCTCTCCCAGGTGCTGTGCGCCATCATCGCCGGTGCCTTGCATTATCTCTACCTGGCCGCCTTCACCTGGATGCTGCTGGAGGCCCTGTACCTCTTCCTCACTGCGCGGAACCTGATGGTGGTCAACTACTCAAGCATCAACAGATTCACGAAGAAGCTCATGTTCCCTGTGGGCTATGGAGTCCCAGCTGTGATAGTGGCCATTTCTGCAGCCTCCAGGCCTCACCTTTATGGAACACCTTCCCGGTTAATGCAAATTCCCACAGTCCTTATCTTCTCCGGCATAACCGTGGCCATTGCTAGAACCTAGATAGCATTTTTATGATACCTGCTTTTAATTAGATCAGTAGGAATTTTAGGCTCTGTTGGTTGGATTACACTGCAGCTCCTCATTCTTAGCTATTGAGTTTATTTCAATTA
The DNA here is from genome assembly GCF_001698545.2 of Rhinopithecus bieti. Taxonomy (NCBI): domain Eukaryota; kingdom Metazoa; phylum Chordata; class Mammalia; order Primates; family Cercopithecidae; genus Rhinopithecus; species Rhinopithecus bieti. Next base: position 548,889 of record NW_016826746.1, read on the forward strand.
CATTTCAAACTAGGCATTGTAGAAGAGGGTTTTTGGAAATTTTCTGAATGAAATAAAGGGCAAGTCTTTGGAAAGTACGAAGAGGACAAAGACACTGTGGCATAATCCCTAGGGCATCTTTCTGCTAGAAGATTATAATAATTAAGGAGGGTCAGGCTCAGTGGCTCACGCCTGGAATCCCTGTGCTTTGGGAGGCTGACACAGGAGGATCACTTGAGCCCAGGATCTTGAGACCAGCCTGGGCAACACAGCAAGACCCCTTCTTTACAAAATTTAAAAAATTAGCAGGGCATACTGGCACACACCTGTAGTCCTAGCTACTCAGGAGGCTGAGCTGGGAGGGTCGCTTGAGCCCAGGAGTTTGAGGTTGCAGTGAGCTATGATTACGCCACTGCACTCCAGCCTGAGCAAGAGAGAGAGACCTTGTCTCTAAAAGATACTAATAATAGTTAGGGATAATGTATTTAAATCTCTCTTATTGAAATAGCAAGAATGAAATCAAAGTGCTCATGATAGCATTTGTTTAATATCTAACCTACTGTATCCAGATCTTTTAGGATGCTTCAATTTTTCATTTGAAAAAGTAGACCTGATTTGAATAACCAAAGTAATTGATATTGTCATAGTTAAGATTTACGAGATGCTTACTTTGTGCCAGGTACTTTTCTAGCTTGTTTGTTTGTTTGTTTGTTTGTTTGTTTGTTTGCCAGTTGCACTGGTTGAACCCTCCAGGACGCTGTTGACTAGAACAGCAGACAGTGTTGTCTTGCTCCTGAACTTAGGGAGAAAGCATTGAGTCTATCCTCATTAAGGTATGATGTTAGCTGAGGATTTTTCATAGATACCCATTTTCAGGTTAAAGAAATTCTTTTCTATTCCTAGTGTGTTGGGTATTTTGGTGATGAAACTGTGTTTGATTTTGTCAAATGCATTTCCGAAGCATATAATTTTACTTATGTGGGATAAAATTATATGATCACATTATAATTATATACTTATATTAGATTATTTTATATGTAATTTATATATAAATACGTGTCTATGTAATTTATATATTATATAAGTATATGATATAATTAAATATGATAATTATATAATTATAAATTATATTATCACGTTAAATTAATCATATTATATCATTATAATTATATAATCACATATAACTATATGATTACTTAATTACTTAATATTTTGTTCTATTAATACACATAATAGAATAAAGGATTAAAATTATATGATCACGGCCAGGCGCGGTGGCTCACGCCTGTAATCCCAGCACTTTGGGAAGCCAAGGCGGGCAGATCACAAGATCAGGAGATCGAGACCATGGTGAAACCCCGTCTCCACTAAAAATACAAAAAATAGCCAGGCACGGTGGCGGGCGCCTGTAGTCCCAGCTACTCAGGAGGCTGAGGCAGGAGAATGGCATGAACCCGGGAGGCAGAGCTTGCAGTGAGCCGAGATCGCGCCACTGCAGCGTGGAGGACAGAGCGAGACTCCGTCTCAAAAAAATAAAAAATATGATCACATTATAATTATATGGTTATATATGGTTATTTACCTTTGAGTCCTGGGGAATATTATATGGTTATATACAGTTAATTATATGGTTATATAATTATAATGTGATCTTATAATGTGATCATATAATTATATGATTATATAATTATATAACTATAATGCGATCATATAATTTTAATCCTTTATTATATTAATATGTGTATTACATTGATGGATGATTAGATGTTAAACTAGCCTACATTCCTGGGATAATTACCACCTGGTCATGGTATATAATCCTTTTACTATGTTGCAGGACTTGGTCGGCTAATATTTTTTGACGATTTTTGCATTCATTTTCGTAAAGGATTTTGGTCTGCAGTTTTCTTTTCTTGTGATGTCTATTTCCGGGTTTGGTGTCAGAGTAATACTGGCCTCGTAGAAGATTTGGGAAGTGCTTCCTCTTTTTCTGTTTTTGGTTTTGTGAATTATTAACACTAATCCTCCAAAAGTTAACCATAGAGCTACCATATGACCCAGGTATATACCCAAAACAAATGAAAACAGATGTCCACGCAAAAACTTGTAAATGATGCAATCATAAAAAATAACAAGATCAGCCAGGTGCGGTGGCTCACACCTGTAAAACCAGCACTTTGGGAGGCCAAGGCAAGCGGATCACAAGTTCAAGAGATTGAGACCATGCTGGCCAACATGGTGAAACCCTGTCTCTACTAAAAATACAAAAGTTAGCTGGGCGTGGTGGTGGGTGCCTGTAATCTTAGCTACTTGGGAAGCTGAGGCAGGAGAATCGCTGGAACCCGGGAGGAGGAGGTTGCAGTGAGCCGAGATGGCACCATTGTACTCCATCCAGCCTGGTGACAGAGTGAGTCTCCATCTCAAAAAAAATAAAATAAGATAAAATAACAAGAGCATGTCCTTTGCAGCAATATGAATGGAGCTGTAAGCCATTATCCTAAGTAAATGCAGAAACAGAAAATCAAATACCACATGTTCTCACTTATAAGTAGGAGCTAAACACTGGGTACCCATGGACACAAGGGAACTTCAGACACCGAAGCCTACTTGAGGGTAGAAAGTGGGAGGAGGGTAATGATACATAGATGACCTATAGGGCACTGTGCTGATGACCCGGGTGACAAAATAATCTGTACGCCAAACCGCCGCAACGTGCAATTGACCTACATAAAAAACCTATGCGATGTACCTCTGAACCTAAAATAAACGTTTAGAAACATGCTGTACATGAATGCTCATAGAAGCATTATTTAAAGTAGTCAAACATTGGAAACGATGCCTATCACTGATGAATGGATACAAAAAGTAGCATATCCACAGTGAAATATTATTCAGCCATAGAAAGGGATTTTAAGAGACCATTCAGTCATTTTATATGTATGTATTTATTTATTTAGAAACACTCTGTCACCCAGGCTGGAGTGCGGTGGCGTGATCTCGGCTCACTGCAACCTCTGCTCTCTGTTTCCTGGGTTCAAGCCTCCCGAGTAGCTGGGATTACAGGCATGCGCCACCACACACAGCTCACTTTTTGTGTGTTTTTAGTAGAGACAGGATTTCACAACGTCGGGCAGGCTGGTCTCGAACTCCTGACCTCAAATGATCCACCCGCCTCAGCCTCCCAAAGTGCTGGGATTACAGGCATGAATCACTGCACCTGGACTCATTTTCTATTTTAAATAGAAATTTTAAATGCTGCAATTTAGGTCTTGCTCTATTGCCCAGGCCGGAGTGCAGTGGTGCAATCACAGCTCACTGCAGTCTCAACCTCCTGGACTCAAGTGATCCTCCGTGCTCAGTTTCCCAAGTAACTGAGAATATAGGTGTGAGCCACCACACCTGGCTTTTTTTTTTTTTTAGAAATGGGGTCTTGCTATGTTGCTCAGGCTGGTCTCAAACTCCTGGCCTCAAGCAATCCTCCTACCTCGGCCTCCCAAAGTCCTGGTGTAAGCCACTGTGCCTGGCACAACCTTCCATTTTTGTTTCATCGTTAGAATGTGTCTAATTGCGTATATCCTCCCTGAGTTGAAATTTTGGGGATCTAAGACTGTGTTCTTAGATCTCACTACTGTATCTTCAGAGCTAACCACAGACCCTATCGCTAAAGAAACACTCAATACTGTTGATGTAGGAAGAAAGGGAGGAAGTGGTGAGGAGGGAAGGAATAGATTTACATAATTGTTCCATATCTCCAAAAACCGATGTATTTTTTTTTTTTTTTAATCTCTCTCTCTTGTTCAGCTGCTGGCTCCAACCAGAAAAGGGATTTATATGGGGCTTCCTTGGACCTGCCTGCGCCATCTTCTCTGTAAGTGACATCATGTGAGCATCCTCGCTGCCCCGCTGAGGGTCATTAGAAAAGCAAGATAATAAAGATGGTGACAAGAGCAGGAATGCCCCTTGGGTTGTCATGGGTTGGGTTAGGTTTCCTAAGACCATTCTTGAATCTTCAAACTCTGTTACTCAATATTTAAGAAAAAGACTTATGTGTATAATTCATGTTAGACAGGCTAAGATGAAGAGATAATGGGCTTCAGGCCTGATGTGGTGGCTCACGCCTGTAATCTCAACACTTTGGGAGGCCAAGGCGGGCAGATCACTTGAGGTCAGGAGTTCAAGACCAGCCTGGCCAACATGGTGAAACCCTGTCTCTACTAAAAATAAAAAATTAGCCAGGCGTGGTGGTGGGTGCCTGTACTCGGGAGGCCGAGGCAGGAGAATCGCTCGAACCCGAGAGGCGGAGGTTGCAGTGAGCTGAGATTGCACCGCCATACTCCAGCCTGGGCAACAGAGCAAGACCCTGTCTGACCAAAAAAAAAAGAAGAGAGAGAGAGATAATGGATTTCAAATTCTATTCAACAAATCTTCTGTGGTTTCCTGAAGGTGAATTTAGCTCTCCTTCTGGTGACTCTCTGGATTTTGAAAAACAGACTGTCCTCCGTCAATAATGAAGTGTCCACCCTCCAGAACACAAGGTAACATGGAGAAGGGGGTGACAACAACACAGACATGTATGGTTCTCAAGAGCCACGCCATGTGCCTCAATAGCCACTGAGGTTCCATCTCAGGGTCTTTTGAAGGCACCCAGAGTAAACAGACGCAGCCATCCTTCTATGGCAGCCGTCTCAGATTCAGTGGTATCCTGTTGACACCCCAAGCAAAATGTTTTGTCCATGTCTAATCTGTTAGTGAATCCCAGAGCAACCAGAAGAATCTTCATTGGCTGGTAAATGGTATACATACAAAATAGGATACAATTCGACCACAAAACAGAATGAAACCATGTCATTTGCAGCAACGTGGATCAAACTGGAGGTCATTCTGTTAAGTGAAATAAGCCAGGCACAAAAAGACAAATAGCACAGGTTGTCACTTACATAGAGAGGCGCTAAAGAAGCTGATCCCATGGAGGCAGAAAGTAGAATGATAAGTTAGCTGGGCATGGTGGGGGTCGCCTGTAGTCCCAGCTACTCGGGAGGCTGAGTCAGGAGAATTGCTTGAACCCAGGAGGCGGAGGTTGCAGTGAGCTGAGATCACACCACTGCACTACAGCCTGGGCGACAGAGCGAGACTCTGCCTCAAAAAATAAAAAGAAAAAGAAAGTAGAATGATAGATTCCAGAGGCTGGACAAGGTGTGTGAGTGGGCAAGGAGATGAAGAGAGGTTGGTTAATGGGTACAACATACAGTCAGATAGAAGGAATAAGTTATAATGTTGGATGGCAGAGTAGGGTGACTCTAGTTCACAATATATTGTATATTTCAAAATAGCTAGAGGGGAAAATTTGAAGTGTTCCCAACATACACAAATGCTAGACACTCAAAGTGACGGATACCCTGAATACCCTGACTTAATCATGACACACTGTATACATGTTAACAAAACATCATGTATGTCCCCATAAAGATGTACAAACATTATGAATCAATAAACTAAAAGGTTAAAAATGTCTTTGGACTTCTGTAAGCAGTCCTGTAACAAAAGTGCAAAGAAGTTAGCACTTTTAAAATACAAAGAAGGCCGGGCACGGTGGCTCATGCCTGTAATCCCAGCACTTTGGGAAGCGGAGGGTTGGAGGGGGCAGATCACAAGGTTGGGAGTTCGAGACCAGCTTGGCTAAAGAGACCAGCCTGACCAACATGGTGAAACCCCGTCTCTACTAAAAATACAAAAATTAGGGGGGTGTGGTGGCATGCGCATGTAATCCCAGCTACTCGGGAGGCTGAGGCAGGAGAATTGCTTGAACCTGAGAGGCAGAGGTTGCAATGAGCCGAAATTGCACCATTGCACTCCAGCCTGGGTGACAGAGCGAGACTCCTACTCAAAAAAAAAGTGCAAAGAATATGTACGTTTTCATGTCTGTTCCCACAGCCCAGCCTGCACCTTCATACCGTATCCTCAGTTCAGGCTCCTCATCACTCCTCGTGCCATCCTCCCTCTGGGAAAATCCTAATCAACATTAAATCCTCTATGGGGGCCAGGCATGGTGGCTCACGCCTATAATCCTAACACTTTGGGAGGCCGAGGTAGGCGGATCACTTGAGGTCACGAGTTCAAGACCAGCCTGGCCAACATGGTGAAACCTTGTCTCTACTAAAAATACAAAAATTAGCCAGGTGTGGTGGTGGGCATCTATAATTTCAGCTACTCAGGAGGCTGAGGTGGGAGAATCACTTGCACCCGGGAGGCGGAGGTCGCAGTGAGCCGAGATCGCGCCACTGCACTCCAGCCTGGGTGACAGAGCGAGATTCCATCTCAAAAAAATTAAATAAATAAAAATAAATTTAAAAAATTCCTCTGTAGGGCTTGAGCAGTTTGTTGTTACAGGCACCCTTGTGCAAAATTAATGCGCTTTCTTCTAGGTTCCTATCATCATCCTTTCCAAATTTCGTATGTCATGCTTTGGTTGTATTTGTGATTTGAAGAGACTGTGTAGTTCATGAACACAGAAATCTCTTTGCATGTTCAAATATAACCT
>NW_016826746.1:555805-568481 GCF_001698545.2 Rhinopithecus bieti
TTTTTTTGAGATAGAGTCTTGCTCTGTCACTCCCAGGCTGGAGTGCAGTGGCGCTATCTCGACTCACTGCAACCTCTGCCTCCCGGGTTCAAGTGATTCTACTGCCTCAGCCTCCTGAGTAGCTGGGATTACAGGCGCCCTCCACCACGCCCAACTAATTTTTGTATTATTTTTAGCAAAGACCAGGTTTCACCATGTTGGTTGGGCTGCTCTCAAACTCCTAACCTCAGGTGATCCACCTGCCTTAGCTTCCCAAAGTGGTGGGATTACAGATGTGAGCCACCGTGCCCATCCCCAGGTGGCATTTCTATTGTGGGCTATCATTGACAGTAAAGATCTAAGCTGATCACAGCCCAGTCCAAGAAATCATCTACAGGGGAGGGCAGAGGACTCCATGGGTACAGATGAGATAGCCTTGATTCTGTTTCTCTGGGTGCATCACCAGCCTCCTTTCTTATTCAATGCAGGATGTTGGCATTTAAAGCGACAGCTCAGCTGTTCATCCTGGGCTGCACGTGGTGTCTGGGCATCTTGCAGGTGGGTCCGGCTGCCCGGGTCATGGCCTACCTCTTCACCATCATCAACAGCCTGCAGGGCGTCTTCATCTTCTTGGTGTACTGCCTCCTCAGCCAGCAGGTACCACTGCCCAGCTCCCACCCAGTACTCTTCCTGTCCTCACTGCTTTCCGTGAGCTGACCCAGGGCACGTTTTGCCTCTGCAGGTCCGGGAGCAATACAGGAAATGGTCCAAAGGGTTCAGGAAATTGAGAACTGAGTCTGAGATGCACACACTCTCCAGCAGTGCAAAGGCTGACACCTCCAAACCCAGCACGGTAAGATCACGCATTGCTCCAGAGCATTTCACTAACCGACCCACCTGAGGAGCAGGTGCCTATCACACAAGGAAACCTGGGAATACAGCAGGCGATGCCCTAGAAAGGCTCACATCTGAGTATGCCTTGACTCATTAACCATTAGCAATGATCTCAGTTTACATGTTTATTTTTTTTTTAATCAGTCAGGCTTGTTGGGATTATAGTCATAGCCTGTCATCCCAGCATTGCTGTCATCCCAGCATTTGGGAGGCCTAGGCAAGAGGATCACTTGAGGCCAGGAGTTCAAGACGAGCCTGGGCAACACAGCAAGATCCCATCTCTACAAAAAATAAAAATAAAAATTAGCCAGACATGGTGGCATGCACCTGTAGTCCCAGCTACTCCTCGGGAGGCTGAGGTGGGACAATCATTTGAGCCCAGTAGGTTGAGGCTTCAGTGAGCCATGATCATGCCACTGCACTCCAGCCCAGGCAACAGAGTGAGACCCTATCCCAAAACTTAAAAAAAAAAAAAATCCTTGGCTCTTACTCCTTAGGGAACTGTGCTTATCTTGACTCTCACACACAAACACTCCTATTGGACACCTACTGTGTGCCATACATGGTTAACTAAATGAGCAGGAATTGATCTGAAGCAGTGGTGCACATTCTGCTCAGAAGCATTTACCTTATCCCTTTTCTCTACATACTAGTCTATCTCACAGTCACTTGGCACCACCACCCCATAAAGGCAAGCATGGGAGGAAACGCTGTACATATTTATGAATTAAACAGAAATAGGTGTTAACTGGGATTTAGGCTCTCTTAACAAGTCTGCCTCTACCAACTGCCACTTAGTAGTGGGTAGTGGGCAGTGCCTCTACTCAGCACCCTCTACCCCCTGCAAAACTCAGAAAGAGAAGCAGTAATGGGGCCAGCGATGGTGGCTCCTGCCTGTAATCCCAGCACTTTAGGAGGCTGAGGCAGGACAGCTGCTTGAGGACAGGAGTTCCAGACCAGCCTGAGCAACCCAGTGAGACCTCATCCCTATAAAGCATTTAAAAATTAGCTGAGGGTGGTGGTGTGCACCTGTAGTCCCAGCTCCTCAGGAAGCTGAGGTGAGAGGATCACTTGAGCCCAGGAGTTTGAGGCTGCACTGAGCTATGGTTATGCCACTGCACTTTAGCCTGGATGACAAAGCAAGACCTCTTCTCTAAAAAACAATACTAATAATAGAATTAAATACATAAAGTTTTAAAAACACACGGGGCAACCTGGGAATCAGCGGGTGATGCCCTAAGAGGGCTCACATTTGAGCGACTCCTTGACTCGTTAACCATTAGCAAATATCTCAGTTTAAACGCTTTTTCATAAATCAGCCAGGAACAGTGGCGCAGGCCTGTAATGCCAGCACTTTGGGAGGCCAAAGCAGGAAGATCACTTGAGCCCGGGACAACTTGAGGATCACTTGAAGCCGTATTATCCTATGCCTCCATGGCATGGGATAATTCATGACATTGATGACTAATAACCAACATTTATTAATTTAGACATACAAAGTTCTCTTGTATTTTTCTCACCTCTTCTTCCATCTTCTCCAGATTGTATGTGTAATTCTAACCCCATTTCGCCGATGAGCAAAGTAAGAATACTTGGATTTGTGTGAAATGTACAGAGTCGGCCGGGCGCGGTCGCTCACGCCTGTAATCCCAGCATTTTGGGAGGCCGAGGCGGGCAGATCACGAGGTCAGGAGATCGAGACCATCCTGGCTAACACAACGAACTCCATCTCTACTAAAAGAAAAAAAAAAAAAATTAGCTGGGTGTGGTGGCGGGCACCTGTAGTCCGAGCTACTCAGGAGGCTGAGGCAGGAGAATGACGTGAACCTGGGAGGCGGAGCTGGCAGTGAGCCGAGATCACACCACTGCTCTCCAGCCTGGGCAACAGAGCAAGACTCCGTCTCAAAAAAAAAAAAAAAAAAAAAAAAAAAAAAAAAAAAAAAAAAAAAACCAGAAGTGTACAGTCTCTTCAGCCAGTGAGATTTAGGCCTCTTGAGTCTTCCTTCCCATTTAAAGAGCCCATTCAGGGCCGAGCACCATGGCTCATGCCTATAAGCTCAGCACTTCAGGAGGCCAAGGTGAGCAGATCACTTGAGGTCAGGAGTTCGAGACCAGCCTGGCCAGCATGGCAAAACTCCATCTCTACTAAAAATACATAAATTAGCCAGGGGTGGTAGTGCACACCTGTAATCCCAGCTACTCAGAAGGCTGAGGCAGAAGAATTGCTTGAACCAGGGAGGTAGAAGTTGCGGTGAGCCAAGATTGCCCCATGCCACTGTACTCTAGCCTGGGCAACAGAGCAATACTCTGTCAAAAAAAAAAAAAAAGAGAGAGAGAGAGAGAGAGAAAGCCTATTCAGCCTGGGCAACATAGCAAGACCCCATCTCTACAAAAAAGTTTTAAAAATTCACTGGGTATGGTGGTACCTGCCTGTAGTCCCAGCTACTTGGGAGGCAGAGGCGAGTGGATGGCTTGAGCCCAGGAGATGGAGACCAACCTGGGCAGCATGGCAAAATCCCATCTCTACACAAAATATAAAAACTAGCTGGGCATGGTGGTCCATGCCTATAATCCCAGTTGCTTGGGAGGCTGAGGCAGGAGGATCACTTGAGTTCAGGAGTTCAAGGCCACAGTGAGCTATGATTGCGCCACTGCACTCCAGCCTGGGTGACAGAGCAAGATCCCTTGTCGAAAGTAAATAAATAAATAACAATTTTTTTTTTTAAGTTTTGAAAAGAAGCCCACCATATTGTCAGGCACCCTTTCTGCATTTGCGTTTCTCTCATTACCTTTTTCTTTTCTTTTCTTTTCTTTTCTTTTCTTTTTTTTTGAGATGGAGTTTCGCTCTTGTTACCCAGGCTGGAGTGCAGTGGCGTTATCTCGGCTCACCGCAACCTCCGCCTCCTGGGTTCAAGCGATTCTTCTGCCTCCACCTCCCGAGTAGCTGGGATTACAGGCATGCGCCACCAAGCCTGGCTAATTTTGTATTTTTAGTAGAGATGTTGGTCAGGTTGGTCTCAAATTCCCGACCTCAAATGATCTGCCCACCTCAGCCTCCCAAAGTGCTGGGATTACAGGCGTGAGCCACCGCGCCTGGCCTCATTACCTTTTTCATCCAACCTGCACAATCCCTGTTTCCAACACAGGATCTTCTATTTCCTCTTCTGTTCTCACTAAATGCCCTCACCACCTATGTCTCTCTCTCTCTCTCTCTCTCTCTCTCTCTCTCTCTCTCTCACACACACACACACACACACACACAAATCCAAGTCATCATGATGACACATTGTAAACTCCATGCTCTCAATCATACAACCAAACGTGAACATCTGCCTTCCACATTCCCATATTTTGACTGAATTTCTTTTGTCCTCTCCAAAGGTAAGACTTTCACCCACACTGTGGATTCCATCATCAAGCCATGTCAGTCATCCCTCTTTCCTGCTTCTGTCATTAAATTTCCATCCTGTCTTTTTTTTTTTTTTTTTTTTTTTTAGACAGAGTCTCACTCGCTCTGTCACCCAGGCTGGAGTACAGTGGCACCATCTGGGCTCACTGCAAACTCTGTCTCCTGGGTTCAAGCGATTCTCTTGCCTCAGCCTCCCAAGTAGCTAGGATTACAGGTGCCCGCCACTACACCCGGCTAATTTTTGTATTTTTAGTAGAGACAGGGTTTCACCATGTTGGCCAGGCTTGTCTTGGACTCCTGGCCTCAAGCCATCTGCCTGCCTTGGCCTCCCAAAGTGCTGGGATTACAGATGTGAGCCACTGCGTCCCGCCCATCCCTGTCTTTGACTCTCCTACATCCTTCATACTTATAAAGACCTCAGTAATTACATTGGGTTCACCAAAACAATCCAGGACAATTTTCCTGTCTCAAGATCCTTTTCATAACCATATCTGCAAAGTCTTCTCCATGTCAGGTGGCATTTACAGGTTCTGGGGATTAGGGATGTGAACCTCTTTGGGAGGTCATTATTCTATCTATCATACCCATATAGTTTGGGTTTACCTATTGCAGAATCATCAAAATCTGCCTCATATTGTAGATATTTGCATAAGTATTTATCACCCTTTCACCCCACACAGCCACTGGAAATGATATACACATTGAAGGAAAGAAACGTACTTTTGTGTAGGGAATTAGAGTTAGGTCATCAGATAGCCAAAAAAGGCTATATAGTTTCTATGCACATGTGATAATTTGCTACACTCATATAAGCAAATCAGGGTAACTGGGATATCTATCACCTTAAATATTTATCTTTTCTTCATACCAATAACATTCAAATTATTCTCTTCCAGCTATTTTGAAATGTATGGTAGATTAATGTTAACTATAATCACCCTACTTCAGATACATCTTTTTTTTTTTTTTTTTTTTTTGAGAGGGAGTTTCACTGTGTCACCCAGGCTTGAGTGCAGTGGTGCCATCTCGGCTCACTGCAACCCCCGCCTCCCAGGTTCAAGCGATTCTCCTGCCTCAGCCTCCTGAGTAGCTGGGACTACAGGCGCCTGCCACCAAGCCCGGCTAATTTATTATTATTATTATTATTATTATTATTATTATTGTATTTTAGTAGAGACAGGGTTTCACCATGTTGGCCAGACTGGTCTCGAATTCCTGACCTCAAGTGATCTGCCCACCTCGGCCTTCCAGAGTGCTGGGATTACAGGCGTGAGTCACCGCACCTGGCCCAGATAGATATTTTACTGCAGCACGTTTACTTCCTCTTAACTTTGGTAACTTGGGGTTTAGGAGGCATACAAAGATGGAGCTTCTAAGAACAGGACGGAGCAAAATGAAAGCTGATATGGCCTCTTGATGTTGCCCTGACAAATATATATGGTAAGAAAACCTTATGATTAACGACTTATGGCCAGGCATGGTGGCTCACGCCTAGAATTCCAGCATTTTGGGGAGGTTGAGATGGGAGGATCACTTGAGCCCAGAAGTTCAACACCAACCTGGGCAATACAGTGAGTCCCTATCTCTACAAAAAATTAAAATAAAAAATGAGCCGGGCATGGTGGCACATGCCTGTAGTTGCAGCTACTCAGGAGGCTGAGGCAGGAGGATCATTTGAACCTGGGAGGTGGAGGTTGCAGTGAGCAGAGATGGTGCCACTGCACTCCAGCCTGGGTGACAGAGCAAGGCCCTGTCTCTAAAAAAAAAAAAAAAAAAAAAAAAGACTTCTTAAATTTCTTTTTTTAAATAAATTTTATTGCGTATATTTGAGGTTTAACCCATGAAGTTATGGCATATATATAGACAATAAAATGGTTATCTATATGTGAAGCAAATTAACATATCTATCATCTCACATACTTATTTTTGTGGCACAAGCAGCTATAATCTACTTATTTAACTAATTTCCTATTTCCTTTTTAAAATGGAAGTTATAGGTTTTCTTTCTATAGTCTTATAGATATTTCTAAAAAGTAAATATTTCAGGCCGGGCTGAAATATATTGCAGTGGCTCACACCTGTAATCCCAGCACTTTGGGAGGCTGAGGCAGGCGGGTCACCTGAGGTCAGGAGTTCGAGACCAGCCTGGCCAACAAGGTGAAACTTTGTCTCTACTAAAAATACAAAATTAGCCAGGCGTGGTGGTGCATGCCTGTAATCCCGGGTACTCGGGAGGCTGAGGCAGGAGAATCACTTGAACCCAGGAAGCGGAGGTTGCAGTGAATCGAGGCCGAGCTATTGCACTCCAGCCCAGGCGACAAGAGTGAAACTGTCTCAACAACAAAATATATACATACATACATACATATATATATATATATGTGTATATATATATATATATATGTGTGTGTATATATATATATGTGTATATATATATATATTTCAGGTTAACTAGAAAAATCTTCTGAATAAGATCTTCCCTCTTTGCCCGTGGAAAATCTGAACAATATTTCAGCCATCTAGAGGGGAAGGATCTTCCCTCTTTGCCCGTGGAAAATCTGAACAATATTTCAGCCATCTAGAGGGGAAGGAAAAGACTTTGTTCTATGTGTTTCAAGAAATTCACCATGTCAGCAATATGAAGGATGTTATGGAAGGCATGCTTGGCATTCAATTCCTGCAGAAACCGGAATTCTTCCATGCCCTACAATGTGCCCAGCAAACTCTCAGCATACGGATGGCCAGCTGTGGCCCACATCTTGGTCACTCTGAAGCACAATATTTATGAAGGTATAGAAGGTTCTCCCACAGCCTCTCCTTCCTACAAAGACTCCTCCAGATCTTAAAATGAAGCAGGAAAACGAGCCTAAGAGGACTTTCACAGCAACAATATCCGAAAGGGCTAGAATGTTCACACCACAATCTGGATTTCTTAATTTTTTCCTTGTTGTTGTTCTCTAGTTCTATGGGTTTGATTATTTAGTCACGTGAAAAATATTGATTATTCACACATAGATCAAGAGAGACACGGCTTCTGCCTTCATGGAGCTTTTAGGGGAAAATGAAGTGGCTCTTGCAGCTAGAGTTGACTCAGAAGCTGAAATTCCCAGAAATCAAGTTTCTACTGCTAGGCAATTGAAGTATAAACTGTTTTATAAACACGTCTTCTTTCATCTTCACACCGACATGCAGAACAATTTCTAAAGTTTCTCAGATCAGGAATGTGCAACAAATTCCATTTCTAAGGAATGACCTGCAAAACTCCTAAATGTGCCAAGCAAATGCCCTTTCCCCATCTATTATCTGCTTTCCTTGAATAGAGATTCTACATGACCATAAAACTTCGAAGATGGGTATGGGTGACCATAAAACTTCGAAGATGGGTATGGCACAGTTCATGCCCTGTAATCCTAGCACTTTGGAAGGGTGACAGAGGAGGATGGCTCGAGCCCAGGAGTTTGAGCCCAGCGTGGGCAACAGAGTGAGACCTATCTCTACCCAAAAAAAAAAAAAATTAAAATTAGCCAAGCATGGTGGTGATATAGGAGTTAAGGAGAAGTCATTTAGGTAAGTAGCAAGGTTAGGAAGTCCTCAGTAAGATTTTCTGTTTAATGAAAAGCAGTCCCCAAATCATTTTCTTTTCTAACAAAGAGCAGCCTGTAAAATCGAGCTGCAGACATAGATAAGCAAGCTGGAAGCTTGCACGGGTGAATGCTGGCAGCTGTGCCAATAGGAAAAAGCTACCTAGACTAGGCATGTCCAAAATGGCAGCTCCAAGTTCCCTTCTCTTTGCCAGCCATGTGTACAGTAAAAAGCAGACAACATAGCATCAGCCAAGTGGAAAGCTCATTTGCATAATAAGATTAGGGTGGGGTGGCCAGCTTACATAGGGGTAGGCCCTAGGTAAATCAGACACCGCCTTTTCAAGCCTGTCTACAAAATCTGGTGCACTATGACGAGGGTCAGAATTCCCATTCATTCGCCCCTCTCCCACACAAGAGAGAGAACTGTTCTCCTTTCTCTTCCTTTTGCCTATTAAACCTCTGCTCCTGGCCAGGCGCAGTGGCTCACTCCTGTAATCCCAGCACTTTGGGAGGCTGAGGTGGGTGGATCACCTGAGGTCAGGAGTTCAAGATCAGCCTGGTCAACATGGTGAAACCTTGTCTCTACTAAAAATACAAAAATTAGCCAGGTGTGGTGGCACACATCTGTAATCCCAGCTACTCAGGAGGCTGAGGCAGGAGAATTACTTGAACCCAGGAGGCGGAGGTTGCAGTGAGCCGAGATCATGCCACTGCACTCCAGCCTGGGCAACAGGGCAAGACTCTGTCTAAAAAAGAAAAAAAAAAAAACCCTCCCCTCCTAAACTCACTCCTTGTGTGTGTCCATGTCCTTAATTTTCTTGGCATGAGACAACGAACCTTGGGTATTATCCCAGACAATGACGCCACTTCAGTGGCACACGGGGGCACAGCCAGATGTGGTCCCAGGCATGGGAGGATGAGGTGGGAAGGTCACTTAAACCCAGGATTTCAAGGTTACAGAGAGCTATGATCACACCACCTCACTCAAGCCTGGGTAACGAAGTGAGACCCTGTCCCCAAAAAATTAAAATTTAAAAAAAGTTTTGAAGTTGCACAGATAAAGGTTGATGAACTGAAAGTCTAAAAATAAACAGTAAAGTTATTAACATAATAAATGGAAATATATGTAATTCCAGGAACTATAACCTCCAGCTACAGAAATCTTCTTAATCAAGAACCAAAAGCAAAAGCAATAAAATAAAATCTGAAATGTTTTATTTTAACAGATCTTAAAGCTTCTAAATAACAACATCATAAACAAAGTTTGATGTCAATTAAAATATTTACATTACATTACAAAAGATTAATGTTAAGAGTATAAAATAGGCCGGGTGCGGTAGTTCATGCCTGTAATTCCAGCACTTTGGGAGGCCAAGGCAGACGGATCACTTGAGTCCAGTGGTTCGAGACCAGCCTGGGCAATATGGTGAAATCCTGTCTGTACAGACAAAATACCAAAAATTAGCAGGGTGTGGTGGTATGTACCTGTAGTCTCAGCTACTTGGGATGCTGAGGCAGGAGAATCACTTGAACCTGGGAGGTGGAGGCTACAGTGAGCTGAGATCTCATCACTGCACTCCAGCCTGGGTGACAGAGTAGGACTCTGTCTCAGAAAAAAAGAGCATAAAATTAACTTAGAAAGAACCCTTTCAAACCATTTATTTAAAAAAGTAAACAAGAAACTAGAAAAAATATATATATACAAATGTATGAATAAAGAAACCATATGGGCCAGGCACAATGACTTGTGCCTGTAATCTCAACACTCTGAGGGCTAAGTTGGCCAGATCGTTTGAGGCCAGAAGTTTGAGACAAGCCTGGGCAACATAGCAAGACCTTGTCTCTACCAAAAAAAAGAAAGAGTGGGCTGTGGTGGCATGCACCCATAGTCCCAGCTACTCAGGGGGCTGAGGCAGGAGGATCACTTGAGTGCAGGAGTTTAAGGCTGCAGTGAGCTATGATCACACCACTGCACTCCAGCTTGGGTGACAGAGGAAGACCCCATCTCTTTAAAAAATAACTACAATAAATAAATTATAGGAAAGGAAAGACAAATGGCTAATAATTACATAGGATGTTTATCCTCATTAGTAATCAGGGAAAGTATAATAATAATACAAGAACAAAATTCTATCAAATTATCAAAAACTGAACAGTTGGACAATATTCAGGGCTGGTTTAGTTGTAGGAAATGGGCATCCCTGTATAGTGTTAGGATATTAACACAGCCACTTACCACAGCAATTTGAAAGTGCAGTTGATTGTCTTTATTTGCAGTAATTATAACTCTATAAAGTCACTGTGAACACTGAATTAGCAAATGCCTAACTGATTTGTTTTTCTAAGACCACCAGAGCGGGCACAAAAGGACCAGCGAGTAGGCAAGGGTAGGAGCAAAACTGCAAATTTATTTTGGTCACCTAGCTTCAGGGAAGAAGGTGGGTAGGGAGAGGTCTGTCGGCCTCCGGCAAAGGAGGCCAAGAGAGTCGCCCAGTGGAGCTCTCGGGCGGAGTTCCTGCAGTCCCGACAGGAGTGGGGGCTGGGAAGTCTTCGCCTGGCGTCCATCGGGAGGGGCTTTTCTAGGAGTGGGAGGGCAATAGGCGGGACACGGGCGTGTCGGGGGCGTTCCGTAGGTGCGACCAGGTAAATCTTGGTCTCTTCAGATTGACGTCACCTGGTGCATGCCCGGTTGGTCTGCACCTTCCCGGGTGCTGGCTGCCTTTTCCCGCGCGTGGGAAAAGTTGGTGATGAAGAACCCGGAAGTGCGCCATCTTACCTCCATTCGTCCAAACATTAACCATAGCTCCTAGGGGAAATACGTATGTACATATAAAATCTCACATAGATTATAATGTTAAGTTCCAAAAGCAACTCAACCTGGTAGATTCTAATTTCTTTTTGAGGCAGGGTCTTGCTTTGTCACCCATGCTGGAGTACAGTGGTACAAACACTGCTCACTGCAGCCTTGACCTCCCAAGGCCCAAGCAGTCCCCCGCCTCAGCCCCCCAAGTAGCTGAAACTACAGGTGTGTGCCACCACACCTAGCTAATTTTTGTATTTTTTGTAGAGACATGGGTCTCACTATGCTGCCCAGGCTCAGGTCCCAATCTCCTGAGCTCAGGCGATCCACAGGCCTCAGCCCCTCTAAGTGCTGGGATTATAGGCATGAGCCACTGCACCTGGCCTCTATTTGTTTTACAAAAGAGAAATTGAGATCCTGAGTGTTAAGTGACTTGACTGAGGCCATCCCACTAACATGAGCCAGGGTTAGGATTCAAACCCCATCCAACTGGTCCCAGAGCTGGAGCTTCTTGCAGTGCCCTACACTACCTACCATCTCCATCCTCTGGGCACCTTTGTATAAGAACCAAAATAGTAGAGCATTGCTTTGTCAACTCAGCTGGGAACATTTCCCAGTGCAACTCACGTTTTTTACTGCTCTGTGCCTGTCTGTATAAACTCAATGAGTATTGATTTAGGGGCTTTGGAGAACTTTGAATGCTACCCCCCAAGTAACCATTGTTGGCAACCTGGTATCTCTACTTTTAGCCATTTCTCCTTCTCTATAGATACTGCAGAAGTGACCCACTTGGTACAAGCATCCTTGCCAAGCCTCCACTAGGTCAGTGTAAGAATTAAAGAAAGAGGCCAGGCACGGTGGCTCAAGCCTGTAATCCCAGCACTTTGGGATGCCAAGACGGGCAGATCACGAGGTCAGGAGATCGAGACCATCCTGGCTAACACGGTGAAACCCCGTCTCTACTAAAAAATACAAAAACTAGCCAGGTGAGGTGGCGGGCACCTGTAGTCCCAGCTACTCGGGAGGCTGAGGCAGGAGAATGGCATAAACCCAGGAGGCGGAGCTTGCAGTGAGCTGAGATCTGGCCACTGCACCCCAGCCTGGGCGACAGAGCGAGACTGTCTCCAAAAAAAAAAAAAAAAAGAATTAAAGAAAGAGGAAAGAAATATGAAAGGTGGCTTGATGGTTAAGACAGGTTTATTTTAGAGAAAACACACTTGAGAGGGGCTGCTGGCCGAGTTAAGTTAGAGTCACACTTTTTTACAGACTAAGAGTTTTTAAGGATTTAGGGTGGGAGAGTTTATTAGAGGCTTGGACTGCTTCTGTGTTTTTTTTGTTGTGATTATATGGGAGGGAGAGCAATGTTTGTTTTTATACATTTTTCTGCAGCTGCAGGGATACCCCCCAAGTCTGCTTTTAGCTTCCCTATTTTAGTGCACCTGTAGGGAAAGGAATGTGCTTATTAAGGCCCACTGTTTTACTGGGGCCCATTGTATGAAGGTGAAGTTTGGCAGTTACCCAAGAGACTTTTCCCCCACCTTCCTCTGTGCCCGAGCTGTTTTAACTATGTTTTACTGTCTGCTGTTTTTGGCTGCTTATAGTTTTTAAAAAAAGTAATTTCCTTAAATCAAGAAGTCTAAAAAGGAAGCTGAAACTTAAAGTGGCAGTGTTTGTCCAAAATAACGGGGCTCCTGCTCTGTCAGTCAGTACCCTCAAGTCACTCCTGATCCTCAACCTCCATGCCTAAGCCTGGTTCAAGAGACCATATAACATCTGCCTTTTATTACACACATGATGGGTGCACAGGATTCTGCATGCCCTTTGCATGAAAGAGACCGCTGAGGTGAGATGGGGAATGTCAGAGTCAGCTTCTGCTTGAGGAAGCAGAACACACAGCTGGAGGCTTGGAACACATGGGTCCCTATGAGTGCAGAGCCCATATCCCCATGGAGTCTACCTAGGGCAGGGGTCGCCAAATGTTTTCTTTTTTTTTTTTTTTTTTTTTTTTTT
>NW_016826746.1:569781-571312 GCF_001698545.2 Rhinopithecus bieti
AAAAAAAAAAAAAAAGAAAATGTAAAAACTATTCTTAGCTGTACAGAAACAGATGGTGGGCCAGATTTTAGTTTCCAGACCATGATGTTCAGATTCACAGAAGCACTTCACTCTACACTAATTTATTCATCCATTCATCACATATTTGATGAGCATATATAGGCACACTTCAGAGATATTGCAACTTCTATTCCAGATCACCACAATAATGTGAATATTGCAATAAAGCAAGTCACACACATTTTTTGGTTTCTCAGTGTAAATAAAAGTATGCTTACTCTATACCATAATGTGTGCAATAGCATTCTGTGTTTTTTAAATGTACATACTTAAAATTAATTTCTAAAAAATGTTCATGCAGGGACACTGAGTGAACTCATGCTGTTGGGAAAATGGTACCAACAGACTTGCTCGACACAGGGCTGCCATAAACATTCAATGTGTAAAAAATGCAATAGCTGTGAAGGGCAATGAAATGAGGTATTCCTATACTCTTGTGAAAGGCGTAATGCTAAATTGAGAGAAACTAAAACATATAAGAGAGACATGATCCTATATCCAGGAATATTGATTATTTGTAAGATGGAAAACGAGGAGAAAGGAAAGGTGCACTGCAATGAACTCTGTGGTCTAGGGGACACATAGCCCCTCTAAGGACACAGCAGAAGTGAAACACAGACAAGGTTGGGGAAGGTAGGTCAGAGGAAACTCTAGGGTCAGCTGACGGCAGCATCCATTTGCCCCCATATCTTCACCTTTTAAAATTTATTAAGTCCATTCTCTTTATTTATAATGGAAATAATCTTAACTTGCTCATGGGTTGTGTTTGAATATTAAGTAAGAAAATAAACATTAAGCTCTGGTATTTAGTAAGAAACCCAAAGACAAACAATAGTTAAGGGGCAAGCAGGCAGCAGAGTTTCCCACCTCATTTCTCCAGAATTATATCATCCAGTTAGAAACATTAAATATGGTTCTAAGGTAGAGTTTGGCTTCTCAGCTGGATTTGAAGTACAAGACCACGCCCACCAAAGACAGAAGACAAGGGAGCTAGGGTACAAGTTTGAAGGGTACACGTTTGAAGAACCCTCTCCCTCCAGCTTTCCACCTTGGGGGTCCACTGTAAGCAGTTTCCCTGGCTGTTTTCCCCTTTCTGCATCTAACAGTCATTGTGCAACTGGGGAAAAAAAGACCCATCCAGGCCTTAGTCTCCTTGCAGGAAACCTACAATTCGGAAACCAAAAGTATGTGACAAAGCTCCCGGAAGCCGGAAGTTAAGGAGACCGGATGTCACAGGACCGGAAGTTTGAAAGTCCAGGGCCACTGACCTGCAAGTTTCAGCATCTGCAGATTTGGAGTCTTCAAGCTCCAGTAGTGATACTTTGATATCCAGAGGTTGAGTTCTAGTGATCTGAACATAAAAGAGAGTACTGGATATGGAAATTCTTCCGAATTAGTTGGGTGGCTGAAATGGGAATTATAAGGAGGAATAATGAGAGAAAAAGAAGAGAAATTGAATGAATAAAGGGGC
>NW_016826746.1:574168-576544 GCF_001698545.2 Rhinopithecus bieti
TGCAAGCTCCACCTCCCAGGTTCATGCCATTCTCCTGCTTCAGTCTCCCGAGTAGCTGAGACTACAGGCGCCCGCCACCACATCCAGCTAATTTTTTGTATTTTTAGTAGAGATGGGATTTCACTGTGTTAGCCAGGATGGTCTCGAACTCTTACCTCGTGATCCACCCGCCCGGCCTCCCAAAGTGCTGGGATTACAGGCGTGAGCCACCGCGCCTGGCCAAAATCTTCAAGACTTTTTTAACTGTAGAGTACATCTATTCAAGAAAAGCAGAAATGTACCACGGAAAGGGCATATGATTAGAAGGCCTAGAAATTCTGAATGCCATTCCTTTGAGATGGAACTTGGCACACATTCCTGTTTGGGGTTTCAAAATCTGTCTCTATATCAGCATGAAGGAAAAAGAATATGGCATATTGTGGAGTATATTTTATAAATTCTACAGTAGGAATATAACTGTAACGTTGATTTCCAGGGTTCCTTGGGCCTCTGTGCTAACTCTAGCTGGAAGAAATATTGTATTTGTCTCATAAGCTCCACAAAGAGTTATTCTGATCTTTGCTTTAGACATAGTGAGTAAACATATTTTTAAGAAGTGGGTAAGTAAACCCATAGAAATAGAGAACAAAGAAATTAAGAAACTCAGACCATAGTGTGAACATCCCAGTCTTTTTGGATGTTGTTGCTATGAAAGTCTTTTGAGGCTCGTTGTTCTCCTTATAGATTTCCAGCATCCAGAAGAGTCTTTGCAGGAAGGAGAAGCTGTAGGAAAGATGTTAAACCTAGGTGACCAAGAACTTGGACCAAGAGTTTGCTGTAACGCACAGAAAAATTCCAGATTCTGCAAGAATTGAACATCACATATGTCTTCAATGACTTTCTTCAAATTTCTGATGTGATGAATTTTTTGTAACACACAACAAACATGAAGAAGAGTCTTATTTCTCCTCTTCATGGCTCAAAGAACATTAGTTCAGATTTTCCTATGAAACAAATCGGAATCTTTCTAATTATTCTGGTAGAAAATCAATTTTAAATGATATATAAAATTGCAGAAAGATAGCTTACAAGTCCCTTCTAAGAAAGGAAATAAGAAAACAAGATTTAAAAAAGAAAGCAGGACTTTCCGTTTCTTCCTTAAAAGCTCTTGTTATTGAAATCATCTTGCTAGCTGGATTTGCCTGTCATTTGCAACAACATGGATGGAACTGGGGGTCATTATGCTAAGTGAAATAAGCCATGTACAGAAAGACAAAATGTCACATGTTCTCACTTATTTATGAGATCTAAAAATCAAGACAAATGACCTAATGGACATAGAAAGTAGAAGGATGGATACTAGAGGCTGGAAAGGGTAGTGAGGGGCTGCGGGGAGGTGGGGATGGTTAACAGGTACAAGAAATAGAAAGAATGAATAAGATCTACTAATTGATCGCACAATAAGGTGACTATTGTCAATAAATTAATTGTACATTTAAACATAATATAAAGGGTGTAGTTGGATTGTTTGTAACTCAAAGGATAAATGCTTGAGGGGATGGATACCCCATTCCCCATTATGTGCTTAATTCACATTGCGTGCCTGCATCAAAACATCTAATGTACCCCATAAATATATACACCTACTATGCACCCACAAAAAATAAAAATCACAAAGGAAAAAATAAAATCAAATTAAAAGTCTCAATTCAGATGACATGTTTCACTAAATTGGTTTTTCTCAGAACTCTCACTTACCTACGTTTACTTAACTCCCAAGCTAAAGACGATAAGGACACTTAAGTGTGTCACAGAGCTTATCTCTCTGTTGTAAAATGTACATCCTGTTTCCTCTGCTTCAAGGTTTGTGAAACACTGCTTTACAGAATTGTAAATAACCATAAAACAGAGTTACTGGGCGGGGCGCGGTGGCTCACGCCTATAATCCCAACACTTTAGGAGACCGAGGCGAGTGGATCACCTGGGGTCGGGAGTTTGAGACCAGCCTGACCAACATAGAGAAACCCCATCTCTACTAAAAATACAAAAAAAAAATTGGCCGGCATGGTAGTACATGCCTATAATCCCAGCTACTCAGGAGGCTGAGGCAGGAGAGTCGCTTGAACCTGGTGGGCGGAGGTTGCGGTGAGCCAAGATCGCGTGAGCCAAGATCGCACTGCAGCCTGGGCAACAGAGCGAGACACTGTATCAAATAAATAAATAAATAAATAAATAAATAAATAAATAAACAAACAAACAAAATAGTTACTAAGAAATTACTGGGCCAGGCACGGTGGCTCACGCCTGTAATCCCAGCACTTTGGGAGGCCGAGGCGGGTGGATCACGAGATCGGGAGATCAAGACCATCCTGGCTAACACGGTGAAACCCCGTCTCT
>NW_016826747.1:0-304 GCF_001698545.2 Rhinopithecus bieti
CCTATCATTGATAATTTGTAAACAGCTAGAGCTTTCAAATTTGCCTTTTAAAATTATTGAAAAGAGGAGATATTAGTATAAATGTAACCATTTATTTGTTCTTACAGTGTTGGTTGATTTGCTTATTTGGAAGAATTATAAAATCAAAAAATAATTGACTTGAAAGAGGTAAGTTGGAATATTTCTGTTTAATAGCCAAATTGCATGAAACCAGAAATATGTGGTTTAAAAATTATCTCAGCACATACATTAATTTCAGTTATGCTATTACTATTATGTTAGTAATAAAAATAATTTTTAATAA
>NW_016826749.1:0-923 GCF_001698545.2 Rhinopithecus bieti
CACCTCATGGAGATAAACCATTTTGTTGATTGAGCAGTTTTTCATCACTGTTTGTGTGGTGTCTGAGAAGCGATATTTGGGAGCGCATTGAGGCTGATAGTGGAAAAGTGAATACGCACAGATAAAAACTAGAAAGGAACTTTCTGAGAAATTTCTTTGTGATGGGTGAATTCATCTCCCAGAGGTAAACTATTCTTTTCATTGAGCAGTTCAGTAACCCTGTTTTTGTGGTATGTACAAAGGGATATTCAGAATGCAGGGAAGCCTATGGTGAAAAAGGAAATACCCTGAGATCAAAACTAGAAAGAAGTTCTCTGAGAGACTGTTTTCTGATGGGCAAATTCAACTCACAGAGTTAAATCTTTCTTTACAATGAGCAGTTTGTTAACAATGTTTTTGTGGAATATACAGGGGATATTTGGGAGCAGATAGAGGCCAATGTTGAAAAAGGAAATATCTTCAGGTAAAACAGGAAAGAGAGTTTCTGATAACTCCTTTGCGATGTGTGCATTCATCTCATAGAGGTAAAACTTTCTGTTGAGAGAGCAGTTTGGCATCACTGTTTTTGTGCTGTCTGACAAGACATAATTGGGAGCACATGGAAGCCAATGGTGGAAAAGGAAATATCCAGGGATAAAAACTAGAAAGAAGCTTTCTGAGAAATTTATTTGGGATGTGTGAATTCATCACACAGAATTACACGTTTTGTTTTCTTTGAGCAGTTTGGTAGCACTGTTTTTATGGAACCTGCAAAGGGATATTCAGGAGCTCCTAAAGGCCTATAGTGAGAAAGGAAATAACGTCAGATGAAAACTGGAGAGAAGCTCTTCGAGAAACGGTTCTGTGATGTGTGTGTTCATCTCATAGAATTTAACCTTTGGTTAATTAAGTAGTTCATCCTCACTGTTTTTATCGTATCTGTG
>NW_016826750.1:0-1677 GCF_001698545.2 Rhinopithecus bieti
TATATATATATATTATTATTTTTTGAGATGGAGTCTTGCTCTTTTGCCCAGGCTGGAGTGAAGCGGCGTGATCTGGGCTCACTGCAACCTCTGCCTCCTGGGTTCAAGAGATTCTCCTGCCTTAGCCTCCTGAATAGCTGGTAATTACAGGTGCCTACCATATGCCAGCTAATTTTGTATTTTCAGTAGAGATGGGGTTTCGCCATCTTGGCGAGGCTGGTCTTGAACTCCTGACCTCAGGTGATCCATCCGCCTCGGCCTCCCAGAGTGACATGATTAGAGGTGTGAGCCACTGTGCCCACCCTAATTTTTGTATTTTTAGTAGAGACGGGGTTTCACCATGTTGGTCAGGCTGGTCTCAAACTCCTGACCTCAGGTGATCCACCCACCTTGGTCTCCCAAAGTGCTGGGATTATAGGCGTGAGCCACCATTCTGGCCAGTTTTTAGCATTTTTAAAATTAACTATCACTGTGTCCTCATCAGATAGTTTCTTGATCTCCACAGATAACTCTGCATTCCATTCATTTAGCAAACAGTCATCGTATGTCATTAACAAAAAGAATGGCCTGAATTTACTGTGTACCTACTGTCTGGCACTGTATTTATTTATTTTTACACCAACTGTCTAATATTCACAACAAACCTGCAAGTTAGAAACTTAGTAAGTTTCATTGTTACCATGAAATCCAAGTGGATCACAACCCAGTACACATATACATAAATGTACAATTGAAACTAAATTGCAAAAAAAGAATACCTTCCACCTCAGCCTCCTGAGTAGCTGGAACCATAGGCAAGAGCCACCATGCCTGGCTAATTTTTGTATGTTTTGTAGAGATGGGGTTTCACCATGTTGCCCAGGCTGGTCTTGGACTCCTGGGCTCAAGCGATCCTCCCACCTTGGCCTCCCAAAGTGCTGGGACTACAGATGTGAACCACCACACTAGGCCAGTGAAAATGTTTTGAAATAGATAAACGTGACAGTTGCACAAACCCAGTGAATGTAATAATTGCTGTTAAACTGTACTGTTTTTTCTTTTTTTGAGACGAAGTCTTGCTCTCTCGCCCAGGCTAGAGTGCATTGGTGTGATCTCAGCTCACTACAACCTCCACCTCCCGGGTTCAAGCGATTCTCCTGCCTCAGCCTCCTGAGTAACAGGGATTACAGGTGCGTGCCACAACACCCGGCTAATTTTTGTATTTTTGGTAGAGACGGGGTTTCCCCATGTTGGTCAGGCTGGTCTCAAACTTCTGACCTCGTGATCCACCCACCTCAGCCTCCTAAAGTCCTGGGAGTACAGGCATGAGCCACTGCGCCCGGCCTAAACTGTACATTTTTAAAGGGTTTTGTTATGTAAATTTTACCTAAAAAAAAAAAAATGGCCCAACAATAAAAATCCAAAGGTGAAATTGTGTAGACCAAGCAAACTGGGTAGAGAACAGTGAATAAAGTGGTTAAAATGAGATAGAGCTTTATATTTAATAAAAATGTGTTCCTGAAAAGTTTGTTGTGAATTGAACTCTTAATTATTTTCTTTTGCTACAAGTAATTGTAGCAACTTTTTTCCAGCTTGAGGTACCATGACTAATAGAAATGGTGTATCTTTAAGGTATACAATGTGATGTTTTAATATATGCATAAATTATGAAAATGATTACCAACACTGAAGCTAACT
>NW_016826751.1:0-2362 GCF_001698545.2 Rhinopithecus bieti
GCACGCGCCTAAACCCTTCCCGCGCGCGCCTAAACCTTTCCCGCGTGCGCGCAAACATTTTTCCCACCCAGGAAGATATGCAGCTTACGGCACAGGCGCGATCTCGCGCCTGGGAAAATTACAAACCCACGGTGCGTGCGCAATTGTAATTTGAGAAAATCCGGCCCCCCGTCACCGCCCTGGCCCAACCTCTTCCTCTGCCAGCCTATATAAGGCATTGCACTGCCACCATTAAACGAGACTTGATCAGGCTATTTGTCTTGTCTCCATTTCTCGTGTTTTCTTGTCTCCTCCATTCCCACTCCCCCTTCCAGGGCCCGTTTGACTGTCCTGCAGGTCGGGACAAATATAGAAAAATGTGACATTTCAACAAATTAATAATGACTTGGATATGCAAATAAATATGTGCTTCCACGTAGTTATCTGTAAATGTTCTTATTTTAACACTGTTATTGCCACTCAAAATATATTTGTATCTCTTTTAAACTAGCTTTCAAAAGCCATTTGTAAGTCATACAAAACTATGTTTTATTGCTTTATAAAGTACTAAGTTGTTAATAGTAGATATTTGAACAAAATTCTATTTCCTTTCTTAATCTAACACCTTTTAAAATAAATACCCTTGTCTCCTCCTTGAATTGAATAAAAGGAATTCGGGTACTTTGAGAGGAAAAAAAAAAAGACAATATGACCTAAAATGTAGCAATTCCCTTTAGGCGATTTGTTAGGTTGCCTTTTTAATAAAGAATACTTACTGATTTTTTTTCTAGTTCAGCACATGTTCTGTCACTCCCTCATCTACTCAATCAATTTACCTGCTTAAAACTTTATAGGTACTCGATTTTATTAGTTACACTACTTATTATCATCTTAGTTTCTCTTCTAATAAAATAATTATCACATCTAACTTTCACATTTGGTGTGAGAATTCATTTGAGGATTAAAGATGATATGCTAAGAGTATTTCATTTTGTGTCATCTTAAACATCATTTTTAAAAAGTCATTGGTCAACCCAAGTAAGAGATATAAATACTCAAATTTAATTACTCAGGTTTAGAGGACTCAAGTTGGTAATTTAGAGAAAAGAATGTCATAGCAAATGTATATTATAATATTAATACTATACGAAACAGAACCATATTTAAATGGTTCCTTCATAGCATAACAGGGCCTCCACGTATTTAATATGTGCATCATCATTATATATTTTACTTTGATGAAAAATTAAAATACTAGAATGTAAGACAGTGTATCTTTACTTCAGTTCACATATTCATACCAAAATTTGGGTATGAATCACACTTCAGTATCACCCCTGAGAAATTGTACTAAAATATAGATGGATGAAATTTTCATCATATCAGCTTACTTAGGATGAGCCTTTTTAGTTGTAGCTTCTGCTTCAGGAATGTTACCTTTACCTTCACACCACGTGTTAAAAATATCCAGTGGATTATCTCAAGCAATGTTCTACCCTCATGACCTTTCCCATTATTCCTTGTTTTTATCCTTCCTTTACAACTCTGAGCCTATTTCTTACTTAACATTTGTAAGCTTTGATAATTTTATTGTTCCAAAGATGATTACTCAATGTAACTCTCAGGATGACTTCAACCTAGGTACATTTTTTCTTCATTAGAGCTACTTCATCAACTTAATGTCAATATGTGCAACTTACATTTAATTTGCATCAACATATTATGTTCATGGAACTAGCAAAACTTCAAATTAGAAGAGACCTTACAAGGATAGACATCAAATTCAACCCTTAGAACTGCAAAGAAGTAGAGGCTTCTACATTTTACAAGGATGTCCCTTACACTTTTAAATAGCTTCAACTTTTTGAAATATTGTTTATATTTAGTGTTAACTTTCCTCCTCTGATTTATGACAATTAATTATAGTTCAATTAATAATATATGTATTACATTTTATTTTATTAGGCCCTGAAAATACTGAAATAAATGAGACATATTCATCGTAGACAATACAAGGTAGAGAAAAGAAAATAAACCAAATTTTAAGGATAGAGGATACATGAAGGAAAAGCTGCAGGGTTATTTTGGAACATGTAATTAACAGATTTAACCTACTCTGAGAAATCATAAATTTATGCTTAATATTATGTCTTCTCCACTAGACTAAACATTATGTAAGGAGAAAGACTTTTTTTTAATCTCTGCATTTCTAGCATCTATAAAACATCTGACTTTATAGTTGTACTTTTATTTTTATTGGTTACTTTTATTGTTCCATTCTGTTTAGATATTTTAAGAACTTTTATGAGTTTATAATCTAATTCAACCTTGAATTATTTATAAATGTATCAGGTTAAAAAAAATCTAAGACAGCTATAAAAAT
>NW_016826751.1:3065-75930 GCF_001698545.2 Rhinopithecus bieti
TTCTTTTATTGTTCTAATTTTTCCAAAAAAAAAAAAAACTCTGATTTTGTGTGTGGATGGTAGGTGGTTAGTGAGGAGGAAAAGAGAGAAATAGAAAATTCTCTACGTAAAATTGTGAAGCTGACAGGATTCCCATATACCTCTTATCCAGTTTCTCCTATTATTAGCATTTTATATTAAGATGGTACATTTGTTACAACTAATGAACCAATACTGGTACACTATTATTAGTTAAATGTCCTTATTTATTCATTAAAATTTACTTATTTCCTCAGTTCTGCCTAATGTCCTTTTTATTTTCCAGGATTCCATGTAAGGCACAGCATTACTGTTAGTTATCTTGCTAAGATTTTTCTTGGATGTGAGAGTTTCTCAGATTTGCTGATTCTTAAAGACCTTGGAAGTTTTGAGAAATACTAGTTAAATATTCTGCAGAAAGTCTCTCAATTGAATTACATATTTAAGGTGTGTGTATTCTGTAATTACAATGGAGTCATGGTTTTTTGGGAGAAAGACCATAGAGTTAAAATACCATCGACATCACATTATATTATGGCTACATACTATCAGCATGTATCGACATGACTCAGCACTTTGGATATTGACCTTGATCACCAGGTTGAGGTGATATTTCTCAGACTTCTCTACTGTAAAGTTGCTGTTTTCATCTTTTCCATATCTTACTCTTTGGAAGAATGTCATTATCTGTATACTGTATAGGGAGTGGGAAGTTATACTCCACCTCTTTGAAAGCAAAGTATCTTTATTAAGGTACTTGGAATTCTTCTGCATTGGGGATCTTTCTCTTCCCTCATAGGTGGTGTTTTAATATATCTTCTTTCAAAAAATATCAAAAGATATAACATTACTAAATATACAGAAAAACATTACGAACGCTTAGAATTAATGTTTGCAGAACACTATGTTTTACAACTGCAGAAAGGACATTTTTTAAAAAATACACATACAATACTCATCAAGATAGACTATTGACTGGGCTATAAAAAGATTTTTTTCAAAATACTAAGTCATAGATAGCATGCTCTCTTAAGAATAATAGGTAATAAGTACAGTGTTTTTTTTTCAATATTTAAAACCTAATCAATGCACTTTTAACAATGTGTGAAAGAACAATTATAAAGTAAATTAGTACATATTTTCAACACAATAAAGATAACAGAACACATCAAGCATTTTGGACTGCAAGTAAGTATTGCTTAGAGGAAATCATATACCTTTAAATACATACATTAGGAAAGAAGAAAAGCTTAAAATAAACTGTCTAAATACCAAGAAACTTGAAAAATAAAATCACATTGAACCTAAGGTGAGCAGATAGATGAAAATTAAAGCAGAAATTAATAAAATAGAAAAACAGAAAAAATACAAGGAAAATCAGCAAAACCAGTTGTTTTTTCAAAAGGATGAATAATATCAATAAACCATTAAAAAGTCAATAAAAGAAAATATAATTTACTGAGATCAGAGATGACAGAAAATTATGACAGATTAAAAATAAATTAAAAGGAAAATAATGGAATATTATGATAAGCTTGATGCCAATATACTTTTAAATGATGAAATAAACAAATTCCTTAAAATAAAGTATCAAAAGAAAAATAAAAACATTTAATAGCAAGTAGCTCTCTCTATATTAAATAGACAGAATTTGTAATTTGAAAAAAAAATATCCATTGAGAAAGCTCTTAAGCCCAGATGGCTTCAATGGAGACTATTAACACATATTTAAGAAGAAACTAAAAAAAAATTGATTAACTGACAGAGTCAGCATATTAAAAATGTATTTTTCTAAAGATGCTGCTAAGAGACTGAAATGGAAACCACTGATGAGAAGAAAAATATTAGCAATGTATATATGCCTGGCAAATAATTTATGTCTAAAATATACAATAAACTTTTATGAATCAATAATAAGAAAACAAATCATTCATAAAATGGGCAAAAGATTTAAGCAGAACATCCTAAAAGGAACTGTAAGAATAACTAATAAAAAAGTTAAAGATGTTGCATAATATTGGTCCTTAAAATTGAAAATTTAATCCAGAATTAGATGAAAATACACAATGCTAGAATGGCTAAAATTAAGTAGTACATCAATGCCAAGTTTAGTCAAAGAAAGGGGGCCATTATTGTTCTCATATATTGTTAGTTGGCATATAAAATGGTACAAAAACTTGGAAAACAGTAAATAACATTAAACATAGACTCACATCTTGAACTGGTAATTACATTTCTTGATATCGGCCACGAGATATGAAAACATGTCCATACCAACACCTGCATGAAAGTTTTTAGAAGTTTTATTCATAATAATGCTAAACTAGAAATCACTCTAATGTTCATCAACAAGTGGCTACATAAAAAATAAGGTATATCCATACAATGGGATATTACCTATCAATAACAAAAACAAGCTACCAATACATGCAATCTTACGGATTAGGACAAAATTTCTACCCTGAGCAAAGGGAGCTAAACACAAAAGAGCATATTATATATAATTCCAGTCACGCAAATTCTATGAAAGAGAAATAAAATTTATAATAAGAAAACATTTTAATGTTTGCTTGGGGCATGGGCAGGCAATAGTGATTATAAACGTGCGTAATACAAAGTTTTGAATGATGGAAATACACTCTATGTTGATTCTGGTCATGATTAAATGGGCACAAGCATTTAACAAACTTTATTTGTACACTTAAAATTAGTGCATTTTGTTTTGTGTAAATTATACATCAATAAAGATATTCATAATACATGTCATTACAAAGTTAAGAAGTAATTTTTATAGTTACTTCTTGTGCATATATCTTTAACATACATGGAAGTTTCTTTTTTGTTTTGAGACAGAGCCTTGCTCCTGTCGCCGGGCTGGAAGCTGCAATGGGCGGATCTCAGCTCACTGCAAGCTCTGCCTCCCGGTTTTACCGCATTGCTCCTGCCTCAGCTCCCAGAGTAGCTGAGACTACAGGCCGCCCGCCACCAAGCCGGTAATTTTTTGTATTTTTTAGTAGAACGCGGGGCTTCCAGTGTTTAGCAGCGGATGGTCTGGATCTCCTGCCTCGTGGACCTGCCGTGTCGGCCCCCCCCTCCAACAGTGCAGGCACCGCACCCAGCCTAAGGAAGTATTTTCTAAAGTAAATTACTAGAAGCAAAACTTATTTATCATATAGCAGATTTTTGTACATTTTAATAATGTTGTAAATTTACTTCCCCTAAAGCATTATGGATATAGTTTGTTTTTTAAAACTTAGCCTTTTAATCTTCGTCTCTTAATTGGAATATTTAATTTATTTACATTTAATACAATATCTGGTATATTTAGACTTACTATTCTATATTAGCATTTGTTTTATATTTGTCCTGAATATTTTATGTTTCCTTTCTTCTTCTTTCTCCATTTGTTGGTTTTATTATATATTCATAATATTTATTATCTGAGACAAATTTATTATGTCACCTAGCTATTATTTTAGTTGTTACTCTAAAGCTTATAGAATATATCTTTGTTATTAAATTTCAATATAAATTATTAATTTTATCATTTTCCAGAATCTCCAAAGATTTTAGTGCACTCAATGTTTTAATTGGAAAATTTTCTACTGTTCTATATTCCAGTTCAATGATTCTTTACCTAGCCTTTTCTAATCTGCTGTTAAATCTATTCATTGATTTCTTAACATTTTATTTCATTTTAAAGTTTTAGGCTGGACACAGTGGCTCAGGCCTGAAATCCCAGCACTTTGGGAGGCCAACGTGGGCAGATTGCTTGAGCTTGGGAGTTTGAGACCAGCCTGGGCAACATGGCAAAACCTGTTATCTACAAAAAATAGAAAAATTAGCTGCGTGTGATGGTGCATGCCTGTGGTCCCAGCTATTTAGGAGGCTGAGGTGAGAGGATCTTTTGAGCCCAGGAGGTGGAGGTTGGAGTGAGTCAAAAAAAATTAATATGCCTATTATAACCCTTTCCATGTTTTAAAATTATAACCGAAGTTTTCACCAAGAAACTTTTCTATAGCAATTATGTTTCTAAACCCATCTCCTACAATCCTAAACTACAAATAAATGCTCATTCGACTTGCCATTGCCTAAAGATGTTTAGAGATTTTCCATGTCTTAACCTGTGCGGACATGTTTCTGTCCTCTGATTTATTAAAACATTTCCCACCTTTCAAGTTACAATTGAAACTTGGCCTTCTACACAAAAGGGTCCTAATCTGAAGATACAGATTTTGCAAGACTGAAGATATATTATTCAAGACCTTTTCTAGTACTGTTATTTATTCATACACATTACATATTGTATTTTGGAGTGTGTGTATGTGTGTGTGTGTGTATCATTTTATGTATACCAAAAGCTTTGTCAAATCAGGGAAAGCTCATGTTCTTTGGCGTTATCCAGTACAGATACCACAGTGTCTTACCTATAATATCTTTACAATAAATATAAGCTACGAATAAGACTATGGAGAGATACCATTAACTAGTAGAAAGACTCTGAAAGCTAAATGTCAATTTAAGAAATGCTTCAAATCTCAATTATTCTACTTAATAACTATGTGACATTGAACAACTTAAGCTGAGACTCAGTTTCTTACATATAATTTTGTAATACTAATATCTATTTTGTAAATTATTAAGAATATTTAATTGAAAAATGCACATAAAGCACTCATGCCAGCATAATGAACATCAACATTAGTTTATATGTTTTAGACCTCTGCTTCCATAGTTAAATGTCCATGTGTTTCTGACCAAAATTTATAGATTGCTTTTTGGTGATATTATTCCAAGTTTAGGTTATATCAAGGCATGCTGGTGAGTAAGTATTCAGGTAAATATTGAAAAGAAAATACAGACATTAACAACATCTGAAATTTCCCCTTTATTCTAAAAAAAAAAAAAAACAGATAATATTGTTATTATATGAATGAATGGGATCAGGATACACAGTAACATACCTTCACAACTTCCAGTAGTTTGACTGGATAGCATTTTGGGGAAACTATAGAACAAGCCAGGTTATATCCTACTACTCTGCCACACTTTCCAAACAAATGCCTTTCCTCTAGTCTTGGAAATTATTTCATGTATAAAATAAAAAGACTCATAAAGAGTTCATTCAGCCATTTCTTTCTTGGCTACAACATTTCTGACATTTTGATATTTTCTCACTTTCTATAATTTGAGAAAAAAATATTTTATATAAATTTTTGTTTGGCAACTTTTCTGCTACTACCTAAAGACTTTGCAAAACAACAATAAGCATGGATGATAGTTTACGCCATAACTCCATCAACCCATTTGGAATATTCTACCATCTGGTAGAAGCTTCTTTGCTTTTACCTTTAGGGGCTTGAGCTTTGTCAAATTGGTTCCTTGCCTTTTCTTGAGAACAGGAACTGTGTTCAAGCACAAACCCAGCCCCAGAAAAAAGTTAGGGCAGCATAAATGTTGTTGATCCAAGGAAAAATAAATACATAAATGAGTGAACAAATGAGTGAATAGTAAGAGATTTCTGATCTCTAGAAAAAAGTATTTAATAAGTGAGATGGTTTGGATTTTTCAGGACTTATCTATTAATTAAGATAAAAATATTAACTTAATATGTGTATATTATGTAATATGTTACAAATGTGTCCTTACCACTTATTTAATGTAAGCCTCTGAGCCACTCTTTGACATAAGACTTTGGTATTATTTAACCTACAGATGAGAAAAAACATAACAAATAGACATATAACTAATTAAGGGAAGCTTTTAAGTAAAGGAGGGGCTGCCCAGTGGATTGAGTCCTTTGAAATAACTTACTACACCACTGAATATAACATTACATAAATGAAATTCTACTTATCATATTGTTCTTATGCTGACTCCATAGATCTAAGTCCCATGTCCTCTCTGATTACCTTCTTCTCTTGTACCAAAGACCTTGGAGATCTATATAATTTAAAGGAATGTTTGACTGGGTTTCATCACCTATAGTCTTCTATTTTCAAGTTGCATGTCTTTTCCCAAAAAGACAGTGATTTCCTTAAGACAAGGACTGACATGTTTTTTCTAGTACAGAGAATAAGGAAGCTTTAATAAGGATATGCATATATTTAAAATAGTGAAATTCCACATCAAGAATGTAGAAACAAAATTTAGTGAAGAGGAGTTGATGGAAAGTGCTGTGAATAGCATTCATTGATATCCCTAAATAAAACTGTATTAATGACCTTTCCAGAAATGTATCTGGATAAACACATATGCACATTTCTGAGATGTCCATATTTACAATATTTAATATAATGCAGTGCCAAAATATTTTGAGCCTTTATTTTGTGGTTAACTCAATTACTCAAATGGTATTTTTTACTATCTAGGATGAACATATCAGCCCTGACATTAAAGGGAAAAAACATAACATATATCTCAAAAACTGTGTTACTTTCACATAAATAATTTATCTTACCAAATTAGCAAATAAAAGGTAAAAATAAAGAAAATTAGTCAAAACTATAAAAGGCTATGGAGAGAGGACATCCTTTGTGCTTATGGATTAGAGATATATCATTTGGTAGAGAAAATAATTCTCAGAGCCTTCAAGTACTCTACGTAAACCAGTGATATTACCCTAATCACCTAGAGGATTCCTTTTCCTCACTCTTTAAAAACACCTTTTAAAGTCTTCCTTTCTTCTCAAGTACATCTTTTTCCAACCAGCAATAACCTTGCTTCACCCGTAACTGAAAAATGTAGATGTAAGCAGAGGGGAATATTTTTGTCTTCCTTTAATGAATTGTTAATCTTCTAGTGTCTATAAACCATCCACACATATTGCTTTTCTTCTAGTCACCAGAAATTCTGCTTTCATACTCTACTGGGCTCCATAAACAATACAGAAATTTCTACTTACCATTTCCACTATTAGAAACCCAGGTCAAGCTACCATCATTTCTTTCTTGGACTACTGCAAAAGTTCTAACTGAGGACAAGTGTTAAGGTGGCTGACTAGATACATCTTGCACATATCCACAAACAAGAACCTAAGTAGTGAGTAGAAAAACACACTTTGAATATATCATCTAAGAAAGAAAACTGGAACTCAACAAAGAAGTGACAAGACACACGCAAAAGAAAGAGAGGGAAGCAAGGAAAGAGGAAAGAGAGGGAAGCAAGGTCACCCGATTGTCCATGATTGGCTGGGAGCCTGGAGAGACTTCCTAATATGGGGAAAGGTTAAATGAGAGATCCCCAACTAGTCCATATTTTCACCATGGATTCCTATAATGCTAATCACAGGAGAGCCACTTGATCCTCACTGGCTCTGAAACTAACATAGAAAGCCACCTGGAGATAGAACAATGATTCTACTCCAGAGAGGAAGTTTGCTCTGGATCCCACAGACCCTTCAAGTCCTAAGCAGCTATAGCAAGGTGCCATTTTGAGACCCAAGCTCCCAGTAGATTGTACCTTGCTATAGGGCTTAATCACACCTGCATCTCCATATCCCTGGAAGTCCACTAACAACCCCTGTCTGCAACCACTGCTGTGGCTGGCTGCTGTCACTGAAGCCAAAGCACAGGCCACTTGGTGGTGACCCCACTACCTCCAGAAGAGGAGCCACTACACATATTCACAGTCCCAGAGTCCCCTGCCCTCAGCTGCCATTACTGTGGACTGCTGCTGCCAGAGCTAAACTGTGAGGAAAGCCCGAGGTACTGCTGCCTGGACTGAAGCACAAGTAAAGTGCATGTTTCCCACTCATTTGCACACTGTTACTGTCACTGAAAGCAACCCCACCCTCCTCAGCAGTCTGGCTGCAGCACTGCTGCTGCAGTCCCCACGCAGGAATTCCACTGGGGGGCTGAGGATCACTTCCCTTCTGCCTATTACAGCCAACGTGTGCACACATTATTGGAGGGCCTAAGGACAAGGTAATCTGGCCTGGCTTTGCCTATACCCCCAATGCCAGAGCATGAGGTCCTGTGGCCTGGGGATTTCCCAGCCCAGTTCATCATTATTAGTATTCGAACACTTCTCCTGGGGTCCCTGAGGTTGAGCTGGCCCACATTACTGCTACCACTACAGCTTGCACCTACCTACACATGCCTTCTGTGGCCTGGAAACTGGTCCACTCAGACTATTACAGCCACTGCCAACAGCAGCGTGCAACACTTGGAACCCAGAGGTTGTCCTGACACTGCTGCCGCATTGCACATACCACCTCTGCTATCCAAATGCCCTGCCGACTGCTGCCACTAATGTCATCTGAGAAAGCCACTTGAAGGCCAAGAATAGACCCATCTGGACCCAATAACACTGGTGCCAGCATATGGAGCTCTAGAGCCAAAGGACTGTCATGCTCAGCAAATTGATGCCACCACAAAGGTTATAAAATTGCCCCAACTGACATCCCAGTCCCAAACAAAATTGTGTTACTGCCTCTACTAATAACTGCACCCTAAGTCATCAAGGATATTACAAACATTTCTGATGTTGTTTACAGCTGAAGAAATTGTATGCAGAGACTACACTACTGCAGGAACTCAGAATCAAAGTAAAAGTGCCCTACCCAACAAACATGATAGATCCATCTTCAGGAAAAAGGCCTTACAAAAGCAAATTCAAAAAAAAGCTGGAAGAAGCAACTTTAACACCAGATGCACATATATCAATGTAAGGACAGAGGAACCATGAAAAAAAAAAATACGACACCTCCAAAGGAACAGACTAATTCTCTAGCAATAGAGACCAATTAAAAAGAAATTTACAAAATCTTGGAGAAAGAATTTAAAATATTGATTTTAAAGAAGTTGAGTGAGTTATAATACAATACTGACAAACAATACAAAAAAATCAGAAAACAAGAATTCAAATGAGAAATTTACCAACAGGATATATTTTTTTAAATAACCAAATAGAAATTCTGGAAGTGAAGAATTCATTGAATTATATACAAAATACATCTGCAAGCTTCAACAACAGACTAGATCAAGCAGAAAAAAAAAATCAGAAAATCAGAAATTGAAACAGCCCTCTAGAATTAACAATCAGACAAGTAAAGAAATAGGCTTTCCCGGGCGGCTGCCGGAAGATGGCAGAGGTGCAGGTCCTGTTGCTATGATGGTCTGAGGCCATCTCCTGGCCGGCCTGGCGGCCATCGGTGGCTAAACAGGGTACTGCTGGCGGAAGTGTGGTCGACGCTGAAGAAGGCATCAACATTTCTGGCAATTTCTACATGAAAACAGTTGAAGGTACCTGTGCTTTCCTCCGCAAGCGGATGAAACACCAACCCTTCCCGAGGCCCGTACCACTTCCGGGCCCCAGCCGCATCTTCTGGCGGACTTCGAGGCATGCTGCCTCACAAAGACCAAGCGAGCCGAGGCTCCCTGGACCGCCTCAAGTGTTTGAACGGCATCCCACCGCCCTACGACAAAAAAAGCGGATGGGGTTCCTCGCTGCCCTCAAGGTCGTGCTCTGAAGCTACAAGAAAGTTTGCCCTATCTGGGCGCCCTGCTCACGAGGTTGGCTGGAAGTACCAGGCAGTGACAGCCACCCTGGATAAAGAGGAAAGAGAAAGCCAGATCCACTACCGGGAAAAGAAACAGTCATAGGCTCTACGAAACAAGGACGAGAAGAATCGTGGAGAAGAAGATTGACAAATTACACATCAGTCCTAAGACCCACGGACTCCTGGTCCGAGCCCAATAAAGACTGTTAACTCCCAAAAAAAAAAAAAAAAAAAAAAGAAAATAGAATTTTTAAAAATATGAGCATAGTTTATGAGACATATGGGATACCATAAAGTGAACAAATTTTCAAATTTTCAGGTTCCCATAAGACAGAGAACAAAAGGATTAGAAAACCCACTTTTAAAAGAATCGATGAAAACTTCTGAGGCCTAGCAAGAGATTTGGACATCCATATACAGTAGGCTCAGATAGTCCCAAATAGTAAAATCCAAAGATATGTTTTGAGAAACTGCAAAAATCAATTAAGTCTAAAAACAACAAGAGAACAGTGTCTAGCCACTTGTAAAGAAAGCTTTATCAGCCTACCAGTGGATTTCTCAGCAGAAATTATACAGACCAGGAGAGAATGGAATTACATGTGCAAAATGCTGAAGGAAAATCTGGTAGCCAAGGATACTATACACAGAAAAATTATCCTTCATAAATGAGGGAGAAATAAAGTATTTTCCAGACAAGCAAAAGTTGAGGGTATTCATCACCACTAGATTGACCCAATAAGATATGTATAAGGGAGGCATACACTTGGAAACAAAGATTGTTATGTATCATCATGAAAATGTAAAAACCACTGGTAAAGCAAACACACAGACAAGGAAAAGATTCAAGTGCTATCACTACAGAAAACCAACAAATCACAATGATAAACAAGAAGAGGGAAATAAAATAACAGAAAATAAATTAATAAAATGATTAGAATAATCTTCCACATATCAGTAATAACTCTGAATGTAAATAAATTAAAATTTCTACTTAAAAGCTGCAGACTGGCTGAATGGAAAAGAACAAAAAACAAAACAAAAAATGATCCAACTGTATGCTGCCTACTAGAAACTCATATCACCTGTAAAGACACATACACTTACAGTAAAGTCATGTGAAAAGATTTCCCATGATAAAATAAACCAAAAGTGAGCAGGAATAATTATACTTGCATCACATAAAACAGACTTCAGTATAGCCAGTGAAGAGGAAAAGACCTAATCATATAATGATAGAAGGATCAACTCAGTAGGAGGTATCACAATTCTTAACATATATCCACCAACATCAGATAATTTATATCTGTGTGTGTATATATACACATATGGATATATATAAGATATATATACATATACATATATATGATATATACATATACATATATATAATATAAACACATATACATATATAATCTTTAAAGGGAGATATAGACTCCAATACAATTATTGCTGGGAAACTGAAATTACCCTAAGCATTAAACAAAGAAAATTAAACAAAAAAACTAACAAGAAACATTTGATTTAAACAGCGCATTATACCAAATGGACTTAACAGACATTCACAGAACATTTCATTTAACAGTGACAAAATGCACCTTTTTCTCATTGGAATATGGAACAATCTCAAGGATAGACCATATGTTAGGACACAAATCAAGTGCCAAAAATTTAAAAAATAAAAATTATAATCAAATATATTCTCAGAAAACAATGGAATAAAACAAGAAATCAAGTACAAGAGGAACTTTGGAAATTCTACAAATACATGAAAATTAAACAACGTGCTCCTGATTGAACATTTGGTCAAGAAAGAAATTAAAGAGGAAGTCAAGAAGCTTTTTGAAACCAATGAAAATAAAAACACATTGTACTAAAACGTGTGGGATTCAGCAAAAGCAATTTTAAGAGGAAAGTTTATACCAGTTAAGTGCCCACATTGAAAAAGTCAAAAGATTTCAAATAAGCAATTTAATGATTTACCATGAAGTACTAGAAAAGCAAGAATGATCCATACCCAATATTAGCTAAAAAAAAAAAAAAGATCAGAAGATAACTACATGAAATAGAGACTAAAATAACAATACAAAGAATCTACAAAATGAAAAGTTGATTTTTTGAAGTCAAACAAGATTATTAAGCCACTAGCTAGAATAAGGAAAAAAGGGAGAAGACAAATAAATTTAGAAATTAAAAAGAAGACAACTGATACCAAAACTGCAAGAGGGTATCAGAGATTACTATGAACAACTATGCACTAAAATACTTGAAAACTCAGAGGAAGTGAAAACATTCCGGAACACATACAATCTACTAAGACCAAATCAGGAGGAAACAGGAAGCCTGAAGGGACCAGTAACAAGGAAGATCAAAGCAGTACTAAAAGATCTGTCATCAAAGAAAAGTACAGCACTGGATAAACTCACTGTTGAATTCCACCAAACTTTGAAAAAATAACGAACACCAATGATTCTTACACTATTCAAAATAATTCAAGAGGAGAGCTTTCTCCTTAAATAATTATATGAGGCTATTACTACCCTGATACAAAAATCAGGCATGCAACAAAAAAAAAAAAAGAAAACTACAGGCCAATATCCCTGATGAACATAGACAGAAAAATACCTCAAGAAAACATTAGCAAACTGCATCTCATAGCACATAAAAATATACACAATTATACAATGGAATTGATTTAAGGGGTGTAAAGATAATTCAATATATACAAATCAATAAATGTGATACATCAACAGAATGAAGTTTTAAATACAGAAATTATCTAATCATTTCAATAGATGTAAAAAAGCATTTCATAAAGTTCGTAATCTCTTCATGATAAAAACTCTCCACAAACTAGATACAGAAGGAATATACCTCGATATAATAAAGGCCATTTATAACAAACCAAGAGTTAACATAATACTTAATGGGGGAAAAGCTGAAAGCTCTTTTTTCTACCAACTGTAACATGACAAGGATTCCCATTTTAACCATTCCTATTCAACATAGTACTAGAAGGCCTAGCTAGAGCAAACAGGTATGATAACAAAATAAAAGGCATCCAAATATGAAAAGAGGAAGTCAAATTATCTGTTTTGTCACTGTCTCATCTGATGTCTTGGAAAACCTAAAGATGACAATAAAAACTTTTAGACCTAGCAAATTTAGTAAAGTTGCAGGATACAATATTACTATACAAAAATCTATAGCATTTGATTTCATATGGTATATAGCATTATACACCAATAATAAGCTGAAAAAAATCAAGAAGGCAATTCTATTGACAATGGTGACAAAAATTAAAATATCTGGAAATAAATTTAAGCAAGGAGGTACAATATTTCCATAGGGAAACCTACAATGCACTGATGAACTAAACTGAAGGTGACACAAACAAATGAAAAACATAGCATGCTTATGAATAGAAAGAATTAATATTGTTAAAATGACCATACTCCCCAAAACAATCTGTAAATTCAGTGCAATCAATACCTGTCAAAATACCAATGTCATTTTTCACAGAATTAGAAAAAAATTCTAAAATTTTTATGGATCCAAGAAAACAGCCCAAATAGTGAAAGCGATCCTAAGCAAAAAGAACAAAGCTGGAGGAATGACACTATCTGAATTCCAAATATGAGAGCATGGTAGCAAAAACAGGATGGTATTGGTATAAACACACACACATAGACCAATGGAACAGAATAGAGCATCCAGAAATATATCTATGTATTTACAGCCAACTGGTTTCCAACAAAGGCAACAAGAACATACATTAAGGAAAAGACACCTTCTTCAATAAATGATGCTGGGAGAATTGAATGTCCTTATGCAGAATGAAACTGGATGTCTATCTCTCGCCATATGCCAAAACCAGAATGGATTAAAGATTTAAATATAAGACCCGAAAGTATAAAGCTACTAGAATAAAACATAGAGGAAACACTTCAGAACACTGATCTAGAAAAATATGTATGAGTAAGGCCTCAGAAACAGACAATAAAAGCAAATATAAACAAATGAAACTATATTTAAAGTAAAAAGCTTCTGCACAGCAAAGGAAACAATCAACAAAGTGAAGAGAACCTACAGAATGGGAGAATATATTTGCAAACTATTTATCTAATTATGGGATTTTAATTAGAATATACGAGTAACTTAACCAGCTCAGCAGTGAATAAACAAAATAATCCCATTAAAAGTGGGCAGATACATGAATAAACATTTCTAAAAATAGGACATACAAATGACAAACAGGTATATGAAAAAAGGCTCAACCTCACTACTCATCAGGGAAATACAGTTCAAACCACAATGAAATATCATTTTACCACAATTAAAATGACTTATTAGAAAGAGAGAAAGTAACAAATACTGGAGAGGGTGTGGAGAAAGAAATTCTCATACACTCTCAGCTTGGAATGTAAATTAGCAAAGCCACTATGAAAATGAGTATGAATTCTCAGAAAACTAAAAATAGAACTACCATATGATTTAGCAATTCTATGACTGGATATCTATCCAAAGGACAAGAAATTATTACATCAAAAGAATACGTGGACTCATATTTATTGTAGCACTATTCACAATAACCAAACTATGGATTTAACCTAAGTGTCCAT
The DNA here is from genome assembly GCF_001698545.2 of Rhinopithecus bieti. Taxonomy (NCBI): domain Eukaryota; kingdom Metazoa; phylum Chordata; class Mammalia; order Primates; family Cercopithecidae; genus Rhinopithecus; species Rhinopithecus bieti. The sequence continues at coordinate 17,205 of NW_016826751.1, forward strand.
CAATGGAAGAATGAATACAGAAAATGTGGTACACACACAAAATGAAGCATATGAGCCATGGTACTTAAGAAATGTTATATTCCTTAAAATAAGTTTCCCAAATTAATTTAAAATTTATTATGTTCTTGGTGAAGGTCACAAAACGAGACACTGAGTATTCTGTATATATAATTCAGTATAATCCACTGAAGATTATGCTTTTTTCTGTAACAGCATTCTGGTCAATGCTGACTCCTGAATTCTTTTGCTCTATGTTTAACTATAATTAAATTGCTGAAGCATAGAGGCAGTTACTAAGCCAGAAAGCAACTTTTCCACATGACTCATTAAAGAGATCTGATGCTCAGCCTAAACACGTGATGAGATTAAATGTGATGAAAGCTGATTGTGTGCTCTCTAAATTGTTTTAGGAAATTGCCTAACAGAAATTATTCCAAAAATTCAACCTCAAACATAAATGAGCTTGCACTGAGTTGCCAGATTTAGGTTGAGCAAAACAAAAGAAGAGCAAAAAAATACTTAGATATAGTCAAATGGAGAATAAGACTACACTAAAAAGAGCATTTCCGATGGTTTCATGTGTGAAACCTAAATTCTGTGTCTATAAATTCTATTTTGTTGAGACACTATATGTATATACCTTAGATTTACACTTTTCCTCCACAAATATTTCATTTTTATTTGTATAAAGATGTTTATAATGTATTATAAAAGAAATTATTGAAATAAATTGAGTACTATCCTAAGAAAACAAACATCAGAATGATAATCAACGTAGCACCATTAATACCAATCTTGAATGTGTCCCCAAAAGATCAGAAAAATGTTTGAAACTCTGCAATAAATTATATGCAAAAGTACAATGAACAATCTAGGGAAGTAATATTTTTCTGCTATTAGAGCAATTCCAGAGCAAGCTGGACAACATGTGCTAGATTCTGCAAATCCGATTGTATAATTTTGTGTGTGATTCTCCAAATAATAATAAATTATCAGTGACAATGTCATATAGACAACCATATACTCATCTATCTCTATAATGACTTGTGTGTGTCATATACTTAATATTATCGTGAAGCCATTCTCTTGATGGATATTAACATTTTTAACTTGCAGTATAAACTTTAGAGACATCATAAATTACTCAGCAAATACCCACAGCTTACAAGAAAACAGCATACAATATATTACTTTTTTCCTAAGGATTTATTTTTTTAACTGAGAGAAAATAAATTTATGTTGTTTTAATCCAACCAATTTATGGTACTTCATTAAAGCCACTCTAGGAAGCTGACACAGATTCTGGTACACCTAATTAGAATTCTTAATCATTTGCACAAAATGTGGGATTCATGTCACATAAAAATATTTTATCTAAATATGCTGTGCTCTGGTTTTCCATGTATTAATACTTTCATTGCTGTTAAATAAAAATAAGACAGATAAATCTGTATTTACATATAGAGTAACATTTCCAGGTTTTTTTTCTTTTACCTTAGGTTCTGGGATACATGTGCATAACATGCAGGTTTGTTACATAGGTGTATGTGTGTCATGGTGGTTTGCTGCCCCTATTGAGCCGTCCTCTAAGTTCCCTCCCCTCACCTCCCATGCCGCAACAGGCCTCATGTGTGTTGTTCCCCTCCCTGTGTCCATGTGTTCTCATTGCTCAACTCCCACTTATGTGTGAGAACATCTTGTTTTTGTTTTTCTGTTCCTGTGTTAGTTTGCTGAGGATTATGGCTTTCAGCTTCATCCATGTCCCTGCATAGGACATTATCTCATTCCTTTTTTTTGGCTGCATAGTATTCCATGGTGTATATGTACCACATTTTCTTTATCCAGACTATTATTGATGGACATCTGGGTTAATTCCATGTCTTTGCTTTGCGTATGTTCATTGCAGTGCTATTCACAATAGCAAAGACATGACATAGACATAGTGCTGCAATGAACATACACATGCATGTATTGTTGTAATGGAATTATTACATTCCTTTGGGAATATACCCAGTAATGGGTCATATGATATTTCTGATTCTAGATCTTTGAGGAATCACCACACTATCTTCCACAATGGTTGAACTAATTTACATTCCTACCAACAGTGTAAAAGTGTTTCTATTTATCTGCAACCTTGCCAGCATCCATTGTTTCTTGACTTTTCAATAATGATGATTCTGACTGGCATAACATGGTATCTCATTGTGGTTTTGAGTTGCATTTCTTTAATGATCAGTGATGTTGAGCTTCTTTTCATGTTTGTTGGCTGTGTAAATGTCTTCTTTTGGGAAGTGTCTGTTCATATCCTTTGCCCATTATTTGATGAGGTTGTTTGTTTTTCATTCTTGTAAATTTGTTTGAGTTCTTTGTAAATTCTTGATATTAGACCTAACATTCCATCTTCATGGATAGGAATAATCAAGACCATGAAAATGGACATACTACCCAAAGTAATTTATAGATTCAATGCTATTCACATCAAACTACCATTGACATTCTTCACAGAATTAGAAAAAAACAACTTTAAATTTCATATGGAACCAAAGAAGAACCTGTATAGCCAAGACAATCCTAAGCAAAAAGAACACAGCTGGAGGCATCACACTACCTGACTTCAAACTATCCTACAAGGCTACAGTAACCAAAAGAGTATGGTACTGCTACCAAAACAGACATACAGACCAGTGGAGCAGAACACAGACCTCATAAATAACACCACACATCTACAACCATCTGATCTTTGACAAACCTGGCAAAAACAAGCAGTGGGAAAAGGGTCTCCTGTTCAATAAATGATGTTTGGAAAACTGACTATCCAGATGCAGCATACTGAAACTGGTTCCCTTCCTCACGCCTTATATGAAAATTAACTCAAGATGGATTAAAGACTTGAATGTAAACCCAAAACCATAAAAATCCTAGAAGAAAACCTAGGCTAAATACCATTCAGGACATAGGCATGGGCAAAGACCTCATGACAAAAATGCCAAAAGCAATTGCAACAAAAGCCAAAATTGAAAAATGGGATCTAATTAAACTAAGGAGCTTCTGCACAGTAAAAGAAAATATGATCAGTGTGAACAAGCAACCTTCAGAATGGGAGAAAATTTCATAAGGATTTAAAGAATGAAGATCTCAAAGGAAAACAGAGTACAGCTGCAAAAGCTTATGCAATATTGGATATAGTTTTCTGACCTTCCTGAAGAAATATGTATGATGATTTTCTGGATAAAATTAAAATAAGACCATCTTATAAAATACAATTAGACCCAATTTACCAAAACCTTAAAACCAGAAGAAAATATATGACATAAAGGAAATGAAAAAATTGGGGGATGCTAATAGATGGTTATGACACATTGTATATTTTTAATAGCATCTATTCTAAGGTTGCATTTGAACAAGACTCATTTGAGTGAGATTTCGCTCAATGACCAGCATATAATTACTACAGCTCTCTAAAATCATCTCTGAGTGGTTAAAGAGGGGTTACCTTATTAAGATGTGCACCTACATAATCTTGCTGTTGTTGGGTATAGTATTCTATAAGTATCACTCAGACCAAGTTGAATAATAGTGCTGTTCAGGTAAATATGTAGTTAATCATTTTTTGCTTATGGGATTTACTTATTACTGAATAAGAGATGTTGAATTCTCCAACTATTATAGTGAATTTGTCTATTTTTCCTTGAGATCTATCAGGGTTTGCTTTACAAATTTGATGCTATGTTGCTAGGTACATATACATTAAGACATTCTTAAATCTTCTTGAGTGTTGACCTTTTATTATTTGCTGTGTCTTTTTATTTCTATAATTTTTCTTGTTCTGAAGTCTGCTTTTTCTGAAATTGACATAGACACTCCAGCTTTATTGGTTAGTATTAAGATGTGATCCCTTACTTTTAGCTTATTTTTGTCTTCACATTAAAAGTGAGTTTATGTAGAAATCATACAGCTATTTGTTTTTTTCTTTTACCCATTCCAGTAATAATCCTTGTCTTTCAATTAGCATATTTAGACAATTTATATTTAAAGTAATTAACAATATAGTTGAGTTAGTATCTTTGCATCTTACATTCCTTCTTTGGTACTTATTGAAAATTCTGCATAATTTAATTTCTTCTCTTCAAATATCAGTCTTTCTTTAGAAACATTATTGATTGTTCTAGAGTTGATTAAATGCATTTACAACTATTCTATATCCGCCTAAAATGACACTCTTCTGTCTTCCCTGTCATGCAGGTAACTTATAAACTAGTCTTATAAATTCTTATAAAATATTCTTTTAAAGGTATTCTCAAATCTTCTTTGCTATCTCTTATGACATTCCTACAATTTGTTTTACTTATCCTTATGTTATAATTACCTAATACATTGTTACTGTTATTACTCTAACTAAACATTTACTTTTCCAGTCAATTAAAAATAAATTAAGACAGAATATTTTATCTTTATTTACTATCTAATATATTTTCATTCCTTATGCAGATCCAAGATTATTATTATTCTCTCTAAAGAACTTTTAAAAATATTTTTTGCAGGGCAATTATGCTGGAATCATTTTCCTGAAAGTCCTTATTTCTTCTTCACTTTTGAAGTTTAATTTCACTGCATAGTGAATTCAAGGCTTTTTTTCTTTCTTTCAACATTTTACACATTTTATCCATTCTCTTCTTGGTTACAGTTTCTGTTAAATATTTGCTATAATCTTATCTGTATACATATATAGGTAAGGTTTGTATTCCCTTTTTTTATTTTTTACTCTTCCTGAGACTGTATTACACATTTTTATATATACCACTTCTTAGATGTTTTGTTATATTTTTCTTTGCTATTTTTTTCAATTTGCATTTTAGTTAAGTAAATATTTACTGACAAATATTCAAGCTCATGTATGGTTCCCTTGGCTGGGTCTAGCCTACTAAAGACATTCTTTATCTCTGTAACAGTTGTTTGTGGGTTTTTTTTTTTTAATTTCTAGCCTTTTCTTTTGATACTTCTTAGTGTTTTCACCTCCCTGCTTATATTAGCCATCTGTTCTTGCATGTTGTCTATTTTTTAAAATATGGTACTTAACATATTAATTATAGTTATTGTAAGTGGTTTGCTCAAAATTTCAAAATCTGTCATATCTGAGTCAGATCTGATGGTTTCTTTGTTCTTTCAGGCTGTTATTTTTTGTTCATCATTAAGCATATCTCAATTTATTCTTGAAAGTAGGGCTTGATGTTCCAAGTAATAGAAACTGAGATAAACAGGCCTTTATTGTGAGGTTTTAAGTTAATTGGGCTACAGCTGGGCTGTGTTTAATGCTTGCTATGGCTGCAGGTACTACAGGCTTCCAATTTCTCTACTGCCCTTGTTTTTGTTTTCTTTCCCAATGTCTGTGAACTTCCTGAAAACTCCTAAAATAGACTCTGCATCTTGCAGTTCTGCCAACTTTAATCTGTTACAATACTGGAGCTCTATTTTTGGTGGAAAGGTATAAGGAAGGGCAAGTGTTCTACAATATTATGATTAAATTTCTATCTTTTAGTTGGCCTGTGTTCCCAATGCTGTGGTCTTAACAATTGTATCTTAGCTTATTTTCCTTTTCCCTTAGAAGAAATATGAAGACTAGAGGTGTGTGGAAGCAGAGAAATGCCAGTCTCTTAGATTGGATTAGGATCTAGTAAAGTTGTTTGCTTGTTTGTTTGTTTATTTGTTTAGCATACAGATCAGATCTTTATTATTAAAAATTTAGAGTATTTCACAGTGATTATTTTTCCTTTACTCTTATCAGATCCCCAAAAGTATCATTTTGGTTCTTCACCCTCACATTCTAATGGAATTTCTGGAGGCAAAAGCCATGAAATTATGGGCAATTCCCTGAAACTGAGGTCTCAAGGGTTTCTTGCTCTTATGCTAGTCCACACTCAGCCTTGCTCAGATCACAGAAATTACCACTTAAGTGTTCTTACCAGTTTACAACTCTGGCAGCTTTACTGCAGGTATGCAGATCTCAATTGTGGTTTCTCTATATTAGCTTGTTTTCCAGATTTTGGGGGGAGGGGTTTCCCCACAGCCACAGTTCTCTGACAAGCCCCCAAAACGTCATTAATTTCCAATTTGTTCACCTTGTCTTCTGGTTGTAAGGACAGATGACAACTTCCAAGTCCTGTATTTCTTTTGGATCTGAAACCAGTAGTCCTAATTATATTTTCTTCATTTTTTTTTTTTTTTTTTTTTTTTTTTTTTTTTTTTTTACTATTATTATTACATTTGTTACCGCTGTATCCTCTTAGCTGACACAGGAAAGTAAGAGTCGCTGGAATTGGGAGAAATTCTCTTTGCCTAGCTTGGGTCTCCATTCAGAAATGTATTCTGCCAAAGCCTTTCTGCTACAGTGTAAGTCTTCTTTATAAATAAGGCTCAGGTTGTATTTCATAATATTTACTCTTTTTCTTTCTCTTTCAGGGCAAGAGGAAATATTTCTTGTATTTTCACTATGAGAAACTAGTAGGCTTCCTGACAGAATCTGTATTAGACTGTTCAGGCTGCCATAACAAAATACCATAGACTGAGTGGCTTAAACAACATAAATGTATTTTCTCCAAGTCCCGAAGGCTGGAATCCAGAGATCAGTGTGCCAGCACAGTTGGTTTCTCATGAAGGCCCTCTTCTTATCTTGCGACCATCTACATATTGTGTTGTCACATGGTGGTTATCGCTCTCTCGCTCTCTCCCTCACCTGTTCTCTATCTACATTTTCTTATAAAGCTACGAATCCTATCAGAAGGATGTCACTCTTGTAATCTAATATAATTCTGATATGACCAAAACTTCCACCTCCAAATAGCATTACAGTTGGGATTAGTTCTTTGTAATATTTGGGGAGACACAAACATTTCATTCATAATAAATGCCAATGCTCATGTAGGGGACCCCATAAATTATAGCCCCAAGAGTTTCTCATTCTCACGCTAGCCTATAGTCAATCCCTAGAAATGCTTTAATATGATCATGTATATGTCCCTTCATCAGTTTCTCTTCTGGGTAAAGAGATGGCAATTTCACCTGCAGCCTATTATTTGATGTGTCTTTTAAAAAGTTGCTGATAGTAGGTATTTTTGTTGTTGTTATTTTGTTTTGTTGTTGCTGTAAAGATGGGAATGTAGACTCCTTAGTGCTTTACATGCCGGAGCTGAAACCAGAATTCTAGGATGACTTTTTAGTTCAGTCTTGCTCACTTAGTATTCTAACACATGAGTGTTGAAGTGCTTTCCCTATTGTTAACCTCATGCATGGCTTGCTGTTTTCTGTACTTTCCATGACATTTTTTGGATCTCAATATTGCTTTGTGGTTCTCAGCTCAATTATTTTAGCATTTGTTTGCCCATTCTATCTTTTTCTAATAGAGAGAAGACATGAATCTAACTTATAATTGATCAACTGATTTGTTGAAAGTCATGGGGCAAATTTTATACATGGGTAAATTTAAGACCTAGAAATATTTATTAATTTTTCAAGATCACATAGCTAATTTATGAATGAAAACAAAGACATGTACACCTTGTATTTTAAATACCTCACTATGGTAATATAGATTATTTTAATAATAAGCTATAAGTCAATTACTTCTAAATTAGTGGAAACTTTCATAATGCATATAGCCATATTCATTAAGATTTGGATATTTTAAGGTTTGAAGTTAATAAATGAAAATCTGACCAATGCATCTTAAAGACATACAAGTTTATTATCTTACAGAGTAAGAAATCTGGATATAGGCAGTCCAGGGTGAGTTCAGTGGTACAAAGGTGCTATTGGTGATAAGAACTATCTAGCTTTTACTCTGCTAATTTTAGGCATTTAGTCTCATCATTTGGTTGAGGAATGTGTAGTCCTCAACTGATACTGGAGATTTACATCTGGGTTATAAAGGAAAAGGAAAAATGATGAAGAGTAAAAGGTAAGATTTTACCTTTATATGCATGGTATTTTGTTCTCATTAGTCAGAAATAAGCAAAATGATATATTTGAGATGCAAGGGAGAGTGAGAATCAAATATTTTAATTTCTAGCCTTTATAGTAAAGGGAGAGAGGCAAGGGAGAAGAGTGTTGAGTCAACAACTCCCAAACCCTACAAATCAATACCCAATGACTATTTCTTATATATATATATGAATAAATTATTTTAAATTAATTTCCACATGAGTCCTGTAAGAACAAATGTTATGCTTTTTCTCTTAGCTTCAAACTCATCTCTATTCTTTGTTGTGCTAGAACTGAGACTTTGCAAATCAAATTTCTATTTTTCCAGCTGGTTCCCTCTTAGGTTATGCCAGTAGAATGGTATGCCAGTAGAATAGAGAGAGAGACAGAGACAGAGAGGCCAGAGGAGAGGGGAAGGATTTGCTAACTCTGTTTTGCTTCCTATTAATATCAATCCAGTCACCCTTCACTCTGTCAGCAACTGTTGTGTCCATTTTGCAGGTTTTAATTTTTTTTTATATCCCAAAAAACTAGTCTCATCACGCTTCCTCAAAGACAGCAGGAGCAGCTGGATGATCCACAGCTCAACTGGGACCCTTGTCCATGACCCTATGGTCTCTCATCACTAGTGGGCAGCAACCCTCCATCCCAAGTCTGCAGTAACCCTCCTCTAAATTTCTAAATTAGAGTAATCATTTTTCTCTTCCCTCTGTTCTTTGACCATGAAGACAAAAGCTGCTTTTGAAGTTATTACCTCTATATCAAGTTAGTGTTTCCTTATTGCTTTTCTAGTTCTCTCCCAAATGCTGATGTCTCCATGACACAGACACTCAAAGGTCAAAGATTTTTGTTTTGTTTTGTTTTGTTTTGTTTTGTGATAAGCTTGAGTGTGTCCTTGAGCTTGAACACAGAATTGAAACTCCTGAAAATGGAAAATAAGATGATAAAAATCCATGTCATACCGTGGCATCATGATTAATCCAATTATCATCTGTGGTTGATTGTGATAATGTCTTTACTTGAAAAAAGTTCTTTGAAGAACCAAGTAGCTATTATGCCCTTAGCTATTGCAGCAATGACAATGACCATAAGGATCATAGAGTGAGATACTGTTCTTAATTACACTGAAACTCTTATGGAAGATAAAATAATAATAAACTCAAGTATTAAAATTATCACCTTAAGTCTTCATCTGGAAACTAGATAACTTCTATGGTGACCCTAAAAGAATATCTTATTTTTGTAGCTTCAAGGTTGATCTCACATGACATTGTAAATGTATGTTCTGCAGAATTGCTACCTAAGTTGATTTTCATGGTGGGTGTTGTGATGTGCTGGCCAAATCCCCCTTGAACAATCAACACCTTAGTCTTCCATCTGCTGGCAGTGCTAGATGATAAAGCTTAGTTGTGTCATTCTCTTTGGAGAATAATTTGACTGTATAAAAATACCTCTCTCAAGGTCATGCCTCATTCCAGAGCCATTATACATCCCCAATGACTGACTGATGCTGCTGACTAAAAACCCCGTCCTCTCACCACCACTTGGTGTAATGCTAAAGAGATGTCTTAGCTTCTGAGCTCCTCATAGGATTATCTAAGGCTTAATTGTGCTTCTTTTCCCTGCTTGCCACAAATGTTGTTACAAGCATTTTCTAACAATTGCGCTACTTAACTTTATTTGAAACTTTGCTTCTCAGGAAATCCAACCTGTGACCAATTCACGGCCTTACCAAGTCTCTAATGTAAAAGAAAGATGAGATAATGTCATTGGCTAGGAAAATACTGAGACTGTGAGATGTGAAATATTAACATCTATGCGGACATAGAAAAAAAAATGTGTATCTTGAACTTCCAGGCCACTCTGAACCTCCTTTCACAGTAGAAGCATACTATCTTCTTCTGTCTGACTATACTTGTCTTCTCCCCATAAATTATCCTGAAATAATCTACCCTTGTAAGTTAACAAGCAGATACTTATTTTCCTTGAGACACATCACAATTAATTCCTGCCATGAGATCCATATTTGGAGTCAAATGTAAATATATACCAGGGAAGAAAATACAAAATTTGACCCTAAAAGAAATATTTTATATACTTCTTAAATAATTTAAATGTTTCTTCCAATTTACATCGTCATGAAATTTGTGACACAGAAATGTGTTGCAAATTATATTTGAGGATGGATTATGTTTGGGGATGGATTCTAAAGTCAATAGTCCATGGAAAATGGAATATTTGCACGGAATTGGGTGAAATTTACTCATGAGAGTATTTACCAGAGATTCTGGATTTCTTTTGTTAGATTATGTAGCTGGAAGTTTAAAAACTTGTGTGGCTGATTGATTGAAATTGAAATTCAATAGTGACCCACATTTAATGAAGCTGAGTTGCCAGAATTTCTTGTCATAATGTAGAGGACAAAATCCAAAAGTTTTGGAAGACAGGAGCACCTGTTTTAATTTACTGTGGATGTTACTACACAACCATGCTCCCCCCATTACATTTCTCAATAAGGTCCAGGAGACACTCTCTTCACTTAGGCATTGAAAAGGAATTAGTAAAGGGAGCACAATATCTCAGAAAAGTTCTTTGAGAGCTGCCTCTGTAGACTGTAACAGTAGGAAATGTCAATCTAGAGATGTTCTCCTTAATATCAATAATGGTGCTAAATTTGTGGAAGAGCAGAGACCAAGTGGCAGTAAGTGTTTCACTGAGATGATTCAAATAGCTAACTGATTAAATTGTCACTAGGACTAAAAAAAAAAAAAATCAGTTAAGTATTATTTGTTTTATGCATTAGTTTCTGATTGCTGCTATAACAAATTACCTCAAATTTAATGATGGTAAGCAAGACACATGTATTATATAACAGCCCTGGAGGTCAAAAGTCCTTAAATCAAATTCCATCAGGCATGGTTTCATTTCTCCTGGAGGCTCTAAGTGATGATATGTTCTTTTTTCATTTTCGGTTTCTACAGGTTACCTATATTTCTTGGCATATGACTCCTTCCTCCATCTTCAAGCTTCAACTCCAACAATATAACATCTTCAAATCTCTCTCTCTCTCTCTGTTTCTCTATCTGATCTGTTTCTATTATCACAACTTATCTCCCTCTGTTTCCACTGTTGCATGGGCTTCTTTAAGCTCAGTTCCTTCTACCACTTTATAAGAAACTTCGAAATTATATTGGATTTGGCTGAACAATCCCTCAATCTCAGCAGTCTTAATCACATACACAAAGTTCTTTTTGTCACATAAGGTAACATATTTACAGGTTTCAAAGATAGAATGTTATACCTAACTTCAAGCTGCAGTGGGTCTAGTAAATTGACAGACGTATCCTATGATTATTTCCCTAGTTACTGAAAGTATAATTCAATTACCGTATACCCTAGAATTTCACTACAAGATACAAATCTAATAACAGGTTCTACCTCTAGTTGATTTAATGAAGTCATAAAAATTGGAGAGACATCCAATTGCAGGAATAATGATAAAGGAGAATTAATTTTATTTTCAATACCATCAATAATTTACTTTGGATATGAAACAAGATTACTCAAAAAAATCACAATGAAAGCCATGAATGCTGGTTATGAGAAACACAGCTTCTTCATCAAGGACCTTTTCACTGACCTTCAGTAAAACCAAGAACATCATTGCAACAAAGGGCTACATACTATACTCAAGAAAACAATTTATTTGCAGTGGAGGCAGCTGTTCTTGAGAGAAGAAAAGTAAATTGTCCAAGATGTACTATCTTGTAAGTAGGAAAGCAAGGATGAAAATTACTATATTTTACTATACCAGTATGTGAATTCTGATTCTTCATTATTATATCCCCAACACTCTATCAGTTTGTTGAACAAATGAATAAATAAGCTTGAATAAAGGATCCACATCTCAGTTATTCTCCATCATTCTCTATTCCCTTCATCCCTACATTAAAATGATTATTTCTTTTTTTCTTTAACACTTTAGCCCTAAAGTAACTAGAGTGGCTATGCAATGCACATATTCATGCCAAGGTGGGAGAGGAGAGTCATAGTTTTGCAAACTAGAGTGTTGGAGGCCAAACAAGTGACCAGCATATCCAAAAGTAAAGATGGTAGCATGCTGCAGAGTACTGATGCCCAGTGCATGGTGAGAAATGCTTCTGTGTGGGAAAAAGATCAGGCATGAGACGTTAAAGTGCAAATAAAAAGTTTGATAAGTGTAATATTTAGCCACTCTCACATTTACTCCACTAAAATACTAACTATAAAGAGTAATAACAGTAATCTTAAAGTTAAGAAGACCGAAAGAGCTCTCCTTCATGAAGTGATCAAACTGAACATCAAAAGTATGAGAAAAATAAAATCATGTGTAATCTGATAGAATGGAATGAGAACACAGAAAATCACTTTAGAGTTCTTCCTGTAAACGATGTATAAATTAAATATTATCATGAGAAAACATCAGAAAAACAAATTAACGAGCATTACATAAAATAAATAAATAATGAGAACCATTTGTATTGAAAGAGGTAAAAGAAACATAACAATTAAATGCAATATGTAATTTGGAACTGTATTATTTTCCTGTAAAAGACATGCGTTGGACAAGTGGTAAAATTTTAGTGCAGAGATTATATGGAACTTATTGAACGATATTGTAGTGAGGATTAAACGAAAAAATCAGCATTTAGGACAGGAACTAACCTACTTTACATCTCAAAGACAAGCAGTCTAGTTTTATACTCGTGTATATGTTTGCACATTTTAAAAGTTTTGTCAATGTTCTTTTACTAAACATGGGTTTACTCTTCCCACACCAGTTACAAGAAAAGATTGAGGAGAAGGCTTCTGCACCAGTTCAACTTCTTTCTTTTGCACTACTTCCACCACTAGCTCATGAAATGGAAAAAGGGCTGACTGACCTGATTGGTGAGATGGAGGCAAAAGTTGAGCTTGTTCCCACACTTTATCTAGACTTGTATTTCTAATGAAGCAGAAGTCCACGTGGTGAACTGTATGCAGGTCTAATTTTAGAAGAGCATGGAAAGGTTTTGTGGAGTCAAAAATCATAGCTGCCAGCTCAAATACAGATCTACTATTAATAAAGCAGTTATTAATACTCATCTTCATCAGACTCCAGTGTATATTTTTAGTGTGGTTCATAATTCAAAAGAAAAGAGGAATTTTATTAAAGGCCATCCTTGGGCAGGGTACAGTGGCTCACACCTGAAATCTCAGCACTTTCAGAGGCTGAGGTGGATGGATCGATTAAGTTCAGGAGTTTCAGGCCAGCCAGGGCAACATGGTGAGATCCTTGTCTCTACAGAAAAATAAATAAATAAATAAATAAATAAAACAGTCAGGCCTGGTGGTGCACACATGTGGTCCCAGCTACTCGGGAGGCTGAGGTGAGAGGATCACTTGGGCCCCTGAGGAGGAGGCTGCAGTGCCACTGCACACCAGTCTGGGTGACAGAGTGAAAGCCTTTCTTAAAATAATAATAATAATGATAATGGGCACTCTCAGAATGTCCAGTTTATGCTACAAAAGATAAGTAGACACTTGTGATTCAATAAACAACCAATAGAGATGAAAATTTCTGTAGTAGCTCTGATTTTAGTTATCTTGCACCATGGAGGTGTTTGAACTTTATGCATTGTTGCCGGAACTACTGTCCTTGATATTTGTTATAGGTTGGATGTATGTCCCCTCAGACTTCATATTGAAAGAGCAACACAAAACAACCTAAGACAGCATGTTAGTGGGGTTGGTTCCTTCTGAAGGCTATGTTTCAAGCCTCCCCACAACTTCTCATAGGTTGCCCACAATACTTGGCTTATGAAAGTATCACCTTCATTTCTGTCTTCGTAAGATGTTCTCCCTGCGGGCATACCTGCGTCCAAATTCCCTTCTGTGATAAGACTAGTCATACCATATTAGAGGCTCACTCCCCTCCTGTGTGACTGCATTTTAGCTTAACTAATTACATTTGCAAAATCCGTATTTCCAAATAAGGTCACTCTGAGGTTTTGGGGGTCAATACTTTAGCAGTACAAACTGCAAAACAGATGCCACGGTACTCAGCCTCTAGTTTTGATTACATGTTTAATATAATTTGAGTCTTTCACCACTCAGTATATCAATTTTAATTCATTTCAATTTTGTTTTTGTTATTGCCCTAGAGTTTACAATCATATTTGCAACTACCTACGATGGTTTTTGAATAACCTTATATTGCTTCATGGATATTTCATGTACCTTTTATAGTAAGAGTATTTCCTATTCCTCCATCTAATCCCTTATTAAATTACTGTCATCCATTTATTAATCAATAGGCTATATTCCCTGAGAACACTGTAACTATCATTCCTTTTAATAGTTTTCTATGAAATTAATTAAGAATATATAAGTGAAAATGAAATATTTTTTTTAACTTTATTTCCTCCTTCTCCAATATTCCTCCCTGCTTTTTTGTGACATGAGCGTAGGCTTTCTCTATTTTTCTTCCATGTGAAGAACTTTTAAAAACATTTCTTGGTGAGAGTCTAGTTTTGCCGTTTGTTTTGTCTGTATAAGCTGAATTTTTACTTGCCATTAGTATGCCTTCTAATTTTCTTTTGTTAAAAACTGGAAATGATGTAAAGGGTAGCAGGAACCAAGGTAGACTGACCTTTAGGGTGATGTTGTATATTATTCTGCTAGAAGGTAGGCTGTGTTTAATGTTTGCTGCGGCTACTAGAAGCTTCAAATTTCTCTAGTTTCCTCATTTTTGGCCCCCCCCGTTGTCTTTCGATTTCCATAAAAATTCCTTTTGAAAATATAGACTGTGCTGTGTGTGTCTTTCATCTGTAATCATGCTATTTCTTGGGGCCCTGCTGAGTGGTGGGAAAGTGTGGGAAATGAACAGCATGCTATAATCTGATTATTAAATTTTAGTCCTTCAGTGGGCCTGTATCCTTGTGCTGTGACGTGCGTAAGTGTCTCCTAGATATGTTTTACCCACTTAAGGTAAGGCAAGAGGGCTAGAGAATGCTGGAGTTAGGTAATTGCGTTTCCTCTCAGGTGAGATAATATCTCTGAGAGTCTTTCCAAAGAAGAGTAGGCCTTTGTTAAGGTAAATACTTGGAGTATTTTAAAATAGTTACTTTTTCTTATACCTGCCAGAAGTGTAACGGGCTTTTTCTGAGGTGTTTACCATGGGAAGCTGGTAGTGTTCTTGGAGATGAAGTATATGAAATTGTGGGGCCCTCCTTATGAGAGGAGCATGTAGTAGTTTCTCTTTTTCAAACTAGTGCAGTCCACACCCAGCCTCCAACCATCTTTGAAAATTACCATTAATATACCCTCTTAGTTTTGCTCCAAAGCAGCTTATACTTGGGTGCTTGGGGTAAATCCAAGGCTATGATTCTCTGCCTTTACCTATCTCTTCTGATTTTGAGGTTATAATTTGCCCTACCGCATCACTGCTCTGATGAGTTCAAGTAAAGTCATTTATTTTTAGTTTCTTCTGCTTTTTTCTCAGTGTAAAGACATAAACAATGCCCCCCCCCCACCCCAGCTCTTGACTCATCAGAGCTAAAACTGGAAGAAAAGGTACTTTTTTTTTTTTTGAGACAGAGTCTCATTGCCATCACACAGGCTGGATCACAGTGGCATGATCATGGCTTACTGCGGCCTTGACTTCCCAGAATCAGGTGATTTTCCCACCCCAGCCTCCTCCTGAGTAGCTGGGACTACAGGCGCATGCCACCAGGCCTGGCTAATTTTTTGTATTTTTAGTTGAGATGGGGTTTCGCTATGTGGCCCAGGCTGTTCTTGAACTCATCAGTTCAAGCGATCCACCTGCCTCCAACTCCCAAAGTGCTGGGATTAAAGGCATAAGCCACTATGCCCAACTTAGCAATACATTTTTCATCCAACATGCTTGCTGTCACTGTGGGATGCTCTCTCAGAACAGTTAGGCAGGGTAGCATTGTCACGGGATGTACCCTAGACTTATTCTCTCAGAGACAGCTCAAGAAACACAGGCCCAAGTGAGAAATTAGCATTACACTGTAAATAAAGATGGATTCTCCCACTTACAAATAGCAAAACCATCTTCAATGAAACAATTTATTTAAAGAGAAAGAAAGTAATAAATCAGTATGTCTAGAAAAAATTATCGAAGGACAAAATGTTTTTTGAACATGTAGCAAAAGATGTAACAGTCCTTACTAATCCCATGAAGGTACAAAGGTACAGGGTTTCAAAAAACATACACAGTAATAATATAAGGCAGAGAGGGGGGAAAAGAAAGAAGACTAATCTAGGAAGCAGAATTCGTATTTCCAAGCAATTCTGTAGCAGGAAGCAGCAGTTTCAGCTAATCTATCATAGGAATATGGATCCCTTTGGATCCTGCTAGGCATGGACAGACAGAGAAAATTTTATGAATATGGAGTTGCAAAAGATAGAACACAATATTTTGTTTTGTTTTGTTCTTGAATAGTCACTGGTCTTTCAGAAGGGAATTGAGTCTCTCACTGGGCAGATGTTCACTCAATGTAGCTCTGAAGTTTCAAGACCATAAGACTCAGAAGGGTATGAAAATTACTAGATAAGTCATATGAAGAAGTAGAGTAAACACAAAGTCACATTCAACACATTGTTCTGAAAATCAGATTTGATCAGGAGGTTAAGGAGCAAATGATTCATGTGAAAAACAATAGTTTTTTCAAATGATTGACAATGTGGCTCAAATTTGTATATCAGAGGAAGAAAGATAATATTGTTAATTGAGAATAAGACTGAGAAAAAAATACCAAGCAGATCAAAATAAAATTGTTCAATAATTTAAAGGCAATGCAGTGCTTGAGGGTGGTGAGGCTACTGTGTCCCATGAGCTGAGGAAAATACTCAAACACTGATGAGGTAAAGGATTGTAAAAGAAAGCACAGAGAGAGCCAACCTGTAGTGGAAAGTTTCATAAAATACATATGTGTACCAATACGTAAAGAAAAAATCTTAGATAAAAGAATATATTGCAGTTGGTCAAGGATGATAACCCTTCAGATGACTGAGGATGGAACATCCAGTTTAATATAGAAGCAATGTAGAAATCTAATGTCTCACCTAGTGCTACTGAACACAGTAGGGAAAGAGAAAACTAAGGAAACAGAATCATATCTTACTGCTCCAGAAGAGAAGCAAGAAACACTTTCTCATAGCTATTAAAGTAGTATGAGTCCCTCAAGAGCTAAAAAGTACAAAAAGTTGAACAAGGCAAGATTTGAGGATTCAGTTATAAAGAAGATATAGTCATCCTGGGCAAAAACTCTAGGTTACTTAAAATTAATCAAGGTTTTGGAGAATCTTTAACATGAGATCCTGCAGCTAAGATAATTAGGTGAACCAAAGGAAAGACTGACTTAGGAGGCAGGGTGCAACATTACAATACATCCCAGAGAAGCAGCAGCAGTTGCAATTCATCTGTCACAGGGCTGAAAGGATCTTCGGATTTTATTTGAGGTGAAGTAAACATCATAAGTAAGGGGTCCTAAAATATGCAATATATTGCTTTTTCCTTTATTTTTTAGAATTACCAGCTACAGATTTGGGGTGTTGTGCTCAGAAAGAGTTTTGAAGGTCTTATTTGTCACTGAATAGAACCCACACTCACTTCAGCTCTGAAAAGTAAAAAGACAAAGATGACTAAGGAAATAAAATCTACTGGGAAGTAGCATTAGTCTCAATCTGCCTAATGTTGACAGGCTTGAGTTGCTTGCTTTTGGAATAAACTGTGTAGAAATCAAAGTTTACCAGATACTTGAACATTAAATGCCTTGTTTTAAAAATTAAGGATAACTGATTGTCCAAAGGCTTGTATCAAAGGAAAAAAACCTTACAGGGAAAACAAAAAGGATATCTCAGAAAGCACAAATATGGGAAACTACATTAATAATAATTATAAAAGTAGTTATTTAGAAAACATATCTAAATTTATCAAGAAAATAATACATTGGGGACAGGGCAGAAGAAGACAGCGGAATAAAAGGCTCTACCAATCATTGTCCCTGCAGGAACACCAGATTTAACAATTATCTACACACAAAAAGTATCTTCATAAGACCGAAAACTCAGATGAGCAACCGCAGTGCTTGGTTTTAATTTCATAATGCTGAGACACCGAAGAAAGTAGAAAATAGAGTCCTGTATGACTGATGTCATCCCTCCTCCATTCCCATGGTAGCAGCTGCATGACATAGAGAATCTGTGTGCCTAGGGAAGGAGGACTGCAGTGATTGTGGGACTTTGCATTGGAATTCAGTGCTGCCAACACCAGGCAGAACTCAGCAGGTTCTGCCTGGTGTTGGCAGCACTGAATTCCAATAAGAGGGAGTATTTAGACCAGCCCTGGCCAGAGGGGAACTGCCCATCCTCGTGGTCAGAATTTGAGTTTTGGCAAGCCTTACCACCATGGGCTAAATCACTCTGGGGTCCTAAATAAACCTGAAAGTTGTCTAGGTTACAAGGACTACATCTGCTAGGCAAGTCCTAGTGAGTTGATGGGCTTCAATAGACTTGAAGGTATGCAACCTAGTAAGACACCAGCTAGGGTGGCTAAGGGAGTGCTTGTGCCACCTCTCATTCAACCACAGGCAGGGCAGTTCACTCCTCCAAACACAGCCCTCTTCCTTCCACCTGAGGAGAGGATAGGAAAGAGTAAAGAAGACTTTCTCTTGCAACTTGAATACCAGCTCAGCCATATTAGGATAAGGCAACATACAAGGTCTTAATGCCCCCATCCCAGGCCCTAGCTCCCAGATAGCACTTTCAGACACCTCCTGGGCCAGAAAGGAATCCATTGCCTTTAAAGGAAGGACCCAGTCCTGGCAAGATTCATCCCATGCTGACTGAAGAGCCCTTGGACCCTTTTCAGTAGTAGTAACCAGGTAGCACATGCTATGGGCCTTGGATGAAACTCTGAAACATGCTGGCTTCAGGTAAGACCCAGCACATTAATAACCATGGTGGCTATGATGACAGACACCTTCTGCTTGAAAAAAGCAGACAGAGGTGTAAAGAAGACTTTGTCTTGAACATAGGTACCAGCTCGGTCACAGTAGGGAAGAACATCAAGCAGGCACTTATGGTCCTCAGTACCAGGCTTTGGCTCTTGTGCAGCATCTCTAGACCTAGCCTGAGCCAGAGGAGAGCCCCTGCCTGAAAAATGAGTACCAGGCCTGGTAGCATCCATCATGAGCTGATTAGAGAGCCCTTAGGTCTTAAGTAAACATCAGTGGTATCCTGGCAGTATTCCCTATGGGACTATGGTGGTGGTAGACACAAGGAGAGTCTCTTCTGACTGAGGAATGGAGGGGGAAGAGTGAGAAGGACTTTCTCTTATATGTTTCAGCACCAGCTCAGGCTCAGTGGAATAGACTACCAGGTAGATTTCTAAGGTTTTTGACTTCAGGCCTTGTCTCCTGGACAGCAACTGAACCTACCCAGGGTCGGGGGGAGTTTGCACCCTTAAGGGAAAGACACAAAACTGGCTGACTTCACCATCTCTGACTGTAGAGCCCTAGGACCTTGAACAAACATAGGCAGTAGCCAGAGAGTAGTTAGAGTGGGCCTTGGGCAAGACTCAGTGCTGTGCTGGCTTCAGGTCTGACCAAGTGCAGTTTTGGTACCAGCCACAGGGGTACTCATGTCACTCCTTCCTTAGCACCAGGAATCTCAGCACAGAAAAAGAGACTTCATTAATTTGGGAGAAAGTAAGGAAAAAGAACTAGAATTTCTGCATGGTAATCCAGAGAATTCTTCTAGATCTTATCCAAGACCACCAAGGTGGTACCTCTGCAAGTCTGTGAAAACCATAGCATTACTGAACCTGGGGTGCTGCCTAATGCAGATATAGCTGCAGTGACCAAAAACAGATCATAACATCCAAGTCCCTTCAAATTCCTGGAAAGCCTTCCAAAGAAGGACAGGTACAAACAAGCCCAGATAATGAGTCTACAATAAGTAGCAAAGTTTATTCAAAGAGATAATACCAGAGAACTTCTCAAACCTACAGAAAGATACCAATATCAAATAACAAGAAGGTTATAGAACACCAAGCAGATTTCACTCAAAGAAGACTACCTCAAGACATTTAATAATCAAACTCCAAAAGATCAAGGATGAAGAAAAGATTCTAAAAGCAGTAAAAGAAAAGAAATAAATAATAAACAATGGAGCTTCAATACATCTGGTAGTAGACTTTTCAGTGAGAACCTCACAGGTCAGGAAAGAGTGACATGACATATTTAAAGTGCTAAAGGAAAAAAAAAAATTAAAAACCTTATACCCTAGAATAGTATATCTTGCAAAAATATCCTTCAAATACGAAGCAGAAATAAAGATTTTCCCAGACAAACAAAAGCTGAGGGATTTCATCAACACCACACCTTTCCTACAAGGAATAATAAAGAGTTCTTCAATCTGAAAGAAAAAAATGTTACTGAGCAGTAAGAAATCATCTTAAGTTACAAACTCACTGGTGATAGTAAGTACACCAAAAAGCAAATAATAGTATAGTATGGTAACTGTAGTGTGTAAACTATTTGTATCCTAAGTAGAAAGAGGAAAGGATAGGCCTGGCACAGTGGCTCATGCCTATAATCCTAGCATTTTGGGAGGCCAAGGTGGTTAGGATTGATTGAGCCCAGGAGTTTGAGAGTAGCATGAGAAACATGGACAGATCTTGTCTCCACACACAACAACATTTTAAAATAGCCTGTATGGTGGCAAATGCCCATGTTTTCAGCTAATTGGGAGGATTTGGTGAGAGGATCCCTTTAGACCATGATGTCAAAGTTGTAGAAAGCTGTGATTGTGCCACTGTACTCCAGCCTGAGTGACAGAACAAGATTCTGTCTCAAAAAAAAGATAAAAGGGTAAACTGATTAAAAATAACTATAGCAACTTTTCAAGACATGAAAAGTACAATAAGATATGAATAGAAACATCAAAAATTTTAAAATGGGAAGATGAAGTTAAATCATAGAGTTTTAATTGGTTTCCTTTTTGCTTGTTTGTTTAGCAATCACTGTTAAACATCATCATTTTAAATCACTAAATCACTAAAAAACATCATCATTTTAAACTGTCATCATCAGTTTAAAATATGGTTTATGTGATATGTGAAAACCTCCTGGTAACCTAATTTCTAAAAACATACAGCAAATACATAAAAATTAAAAGCAAGAAATTAAAACATACCACCAGAGAAAATCACCTTTACTAAGAGTAAGACAGGAAGGAAGGACACAAGAAAAACCACAAAACAACCAGAATACAAATAATGAAATCATCTGTTATTGTTACTTATCAATAATAACGTTGAAAGTAAATAACTTAAACTATCCAATCAAAAGTTATAGAGTGACTGAATCAATAAAAATCTAAGACCTCATGATCTGCTGCCAACAAGAAGAATGCTTCACCTATAAAGACACACATAGACTGAAAACAAGGAAAGGAAAAAGATATTCCATACAAAACTAAACCAAAAAGGGTAGGATTAGCTATACTTATATCAGACAAAATAAATATTTAAGAAAAAAATTATAAAAAGACACAAGGAAGGTCATTATATAAGGATGAAGGGGTCAACTCAGCAAGAGCACATAACACTTGTAAACATATATGCAACCAGTACTGGAGAACAAAGATACAGAAAGCAAATATTATTAAAGCTAATGAGAGAGATAGACTCCAATACAATAATAGCTGGAGGCTTACACCCTATTCTCAGCACTGGACAGATCATTTAGACAGAAATTGAATAAAGAAACATTGGACTTAATCTACATTATAAACCAAACAGACCTAATAAATATTTGAAGAACATTTTATCCAACTGCTGCCAAATTCATATTCTCTTCATCTTCAACTCTGCACCAATTTTAAGAATTATATGTCAACCTGCACAATAAGTCTTAAAGCATTCAAAACATTGAAATACTAAGTATCTTCTCTGACCGCAATAGAATAAAACTAGAAATCAATATTAAGAGGAATTTGTAGTTATAAAAACATATGGAAATTAAACAATATGCTCATGAATGACCAGTGGATCAGTGAAGAGATGGGGAAGAAAATGGAAAAAATTTTTGAAATGAATGATAATGGCAGCAGAACATACAAAAACATATGGGATACAGTGAAAACAGCACTAAGAAAGAAGTTTATAGCTATAAGTGACTACATCAAAAAAGAAGAAATACTTAAACTACCTAACAATGAATCTTAAAGAGCTTGAAAAGCAAAAGGAAACCAAACCCAAAGTTAGTAAATAATAATAATAATAAAGATCAGAACAGAAAAAAATTGAAATAAAAATACAAAAAAATCAAAACGAAAAGCTGGATTTTTGAAAAGATAAAGTTGACAAACTCTATGGCAGACTTAAAAAAAAAGACTGAAGTAAATAAAATCATAGATAAAAAAGGGGACATTACAACCAATATCGTGGAAATTCAAAGGATTATTGATACTACTATAGGCAACTATAGGCCAATAAATTAAAACACCATAAAAGGGATAAATTTCTAGACACATATGTCCACCAATACTGAACCAGGAAGAAATTCAAAAACATGTACGGACCAATAACGAGTAATGAGATTGAAAGTGTAATAAAAATTCTCCCTGCGAAGAAAAGCCTGGGACCCGATGACTTCACTGATGAATTTCCCAATCTTTTAAGGAAGAATTAACATCAATCGTACTCAAGCTATTCTGAAAAGTAGAAGAGGAGGGAATTCATTGAAATACACTCTACGAGGCCCATATTATCTTGAAACCAAAACCAAAGATTCATCAAAAAAAGAAAACTACAGGCCATTACCTCTGATGAACGTTGATGCAAAAATCCTCAACAAAATACAAGATCATCAAGTTCAACAACACCTTAAAAAGATTTGTCATGACGAAGTGGGATTCATTCCAGGAATGCAAAGATCATTCAACATATGCATATTAATTAATGTGATATAATATATCAATAGAATGAAGGAGAAAAACCATATGATCATTTCAATTTGTGTTGGGAAAAGTATTTGATAAAATTCAATATACCTCCATGATTAAAAAAAAAAACCCTAAAAAAAACTAGGTATAGAAGGAACATACCTCAACATAATAAAAGCCATATATGACAGACTCACAACTAGTATTACAATGAATGGGGAAACACTGAAAGCCTTTTCTCTAAGATCTGGAACACAATAAGGATGTCCACTCTCATGTAACACTGTTATTAAACACAGTACTGGATGTCCTGGCTACAGAAATCAAACAAGAGAGAGAAATAAAAGGTATCCAAATGGAAAAGGGAGAAGTTAAATTATTCTTGTTTGCAGATAATATGACCTTATATTTGGAGAAGACTAAAGGCTTCACTGAATAATTAGAACTGATAAACAAATTCAGAAAAGTTGCAGGACATAAAATCAACATATTTCTATATGCCAAAAGCAGACAATCTGAAAAAAGTAATCTTATTTACAACATCTACAAATAAAATTGAATACCTAGAAAGGAACTTAACTAAAAAATAAAAGATCTCTCAATGAAAACTATAAAACATTGATGAAAGAAATTGATGAGGACAAAAAATGGAAACATATTCTACATTCATGCATTGAAAGACTCATTATTGTTAAAATGTCAATACTACTCAAAAGCAATCTATAGATTCAATGCCATCCCTATCAAAATACCAATGACATTCTTCAGAGAAATAAAAAAAAAAATCTACAATTCATAAGGAATCACAAAAGACGAGAATAGCCAAAGCTATCCTAAGCAAAAAGAACAAAACAAGAGGAATCATAATACTACAGAGTTATAGCAACCTAAACAGCTTGGTACTGGCATAAAAACAGACATATAGACCAATGGAACAGAATAGCGAACCCAGAAACCAATTCAGACATCTACAGTGAACTTATTTTTGACAAAGTTGCCAAGAACGTACAATGGGAAAATAATTGTCTCTCCAATAAACAGTGCTGGGAAAACTGGATATCCATATGCAAAAGAATGAAACTAGACCCCTATCTCTCACCATATATAAAATCAAATCAAAGTAGATTAAAGACTTAAATCTAAGATCTCAAACTATCCAACTACTACAAGAAAATATCAGGTAAACTCTCCAGAACATTGGACTGAGCAAATATTTCCCAATTAATATCCCACAAACATAGGTAACCAAAGCAAAAAGACAAATGGGATCACAGTAGTTAAAAACCTTTTGCACAGCAAAGGAAACAACCAACAAAATGAAGAGACAACCCACAGAATATGAGAAAATATTTTCAAGATATCTATAGAATATATAAGGAGCTCAAACAATTGTATAGGAAAAGATATATATAACAATCTGATTTTTTAAATGAGCAAAAAGTTCTGAGTAGACATTTCCTAAAGAAGACATACAAATGGCTAATAGGTAAATTAAAAGGTCCTCAACCTTACTGAGCATCAGAAAAATGCAAACCAAAATGACAATCCTCTAACCCACTTATAATGGCTTTTATCCAAAAGACAGGCAATAACTAACACTGGCGGTGATGTGGAGAAAACAGAACTCTCATACACTGTTGGTGGGAATATAAATTAATACAACCACTATGGAGATCAGTTTGGAGGTTCCTCAAAAAGTTGAAGACGGCCAGGAGCTGTGGCTCACACCTGTAATC
This sequence comes from Rhinopithecus bieti, assembly GCF_001698545.2. NCBI lineage: Eukaryota > Metazoa > Chordata > Mammalia > Primates > Cercopithecidae > Rhinopithecus > Rhinopithecus bieti. The sequence goes on from NW_016826751.1 coordinate 41,915, forward strand.
TGAGAACTTTAGGAGGCCAAGATGGGTGGATCACAAGGTCAGGAGTTCGAGACCAGTCTGGCCAACATGGTGAAACCCTGTCTCTACTAAAAATACAAAAATTTACTGGGCGTGGTGGTGCATGCCTGTAATCTCAGCTACTCAGGAGGCTGAGGCAGGATAATTGCTTGAACCTGGTAGGCAGAGGTTGCAGTGAGCAGAGATCACGCCACTGCACTCCTGCCTGGGTGACAGAGCAAGACTCTGTCTTGGAAAAAAAGAAAAAATAGTTAAAAATAAAGCTACAATATGATTAAGCAATCCCACTGCTAGGTATATACCCAAAAGAAAGGAAATCAGTATATTGAAGAGGTATCTGCGCTCTCATATTTATTGCAGCATTATTCACAATAGCAAAGATTTGAAAGCAACCCAGGCGTTCTTTAACAGATGAATAGATTTAGAGTACTACTCAGCTATTAAAAAAAATGTGATCCTGTCATTTGCAACAACATAGATAGAACTGGAGATTAGTGTATTAAGTAAAATAAGCCAGGTACAGAAAGAACACAGAAATAAAGATTATTGTGTTACATACTAAGGGACATATATATAATCTGTGTATATTTTGTTAAAAAATTTCTTGGCCAGAGGAGAATGGCATGAACCCGGGAGCGGAGGCTGCAGTGAGCTGAGATCATGCCACTGCACTCCAGCCTGGGGGACAGAGCGAGACTCCGTCTCAAAACAAAACAAAACAAAAGTATCGGCCAGAAAGAAAAGGAGAGAAAAAGAAAAGTTGACTTTGAAGTTTCCAAACATAAGAGTAATAATACATGTGGTAGTGATGTGGTAGGGACCACGGAATTGTACACTTAAATTGGTGAATTATATGATATGTGAGTTATATTTCAGTAAAGAAGACATATACATACATATACATCAGCTTTATTATATATTTGAATGTAAGTATTTATAGTTCATTTTTCTATAGTTTGCATAATGAAAAGTTTTAAATGTTCATATATCATAATAAAGTTGATATATATTATACCATATATCACACATTATAACATATTATATACTTCAATAATGAAATGTACAACTGAAACTTTTTTAGTATATTCACAGACACATGTAACCATTAGCACTGTCAATTTTAAACATTTTTGTACCTCAAAAGGAAACTTTTACCCTTTAGCTATCATATCACAATCCCCACCTCTCCTCAGCCCTAAGAAAACACGAATCTAATTTCTATCTCTATAGATTTGCCTATATTGGACATATCATACAAATATCATAATAAAGTATATGGTCTTATATGACTGGGTTCTTTCACAGAATAATGCTTTCAAGACCCATTCATGCTGCAACATGTTATCAGTACTTCATTTGTTTTTTTTTTATATAGCTGAATAATATTCCATTGTTTCTATATACAACATTTTGTTTGTCCACTTATCAATTAATAAACATTTCAGTTTTTTCCATCTCTTGGCTATTATAAAAATGGTGCTAGAGACTGTCTTATACACATTGTTTTTTGTTACATATACATCTGTCTTACTTTTCTTGGTCATATACCTAGTAGTGGAATTTCTTGGTTTTGTGGTAATTCTGTTTAACCATGTAAGGAGCTGCCAGTCTATTTCCCAATGACTGCATGATTTTACAGTCCCATCAGCAGTGTTTGAAGGTTCTAATTTCTCTGTGTCCTTACCCACATGCTTGTTATTATCTGCCTGTTTAATTTCCCCTTTGCTATTGGGTAGAGAGTGGTATCTCATTGTGGTTTTGATTTGTCATTCCTTAGTGACTAATAATGCAAAGTATTTCACATATGTGTTAGCCATTTGTATGTTTTTTGGAGAAGTATCTATTTATATTCCTTGCAGATTTTAAATTGTTAATTTCTAATTGGGTTGTAAGCCTTCTTTATATATTCCATATACAAGTCCCTTATCTAATACATGATTTACAAATATTCATCCCATTCTATGTATTTTATTTGTATATTTTTTGACATCTGTCCTGAAGCACACGATTTGGTTTTGATTAAGTCCAATTTATGATTCTTTTCTTCTGTTGCTTGTGTTATCTGTGTCATATTTAAGAATCAATTGCCAAACCCAAGGTAATGTAAATTTAATCCTGTTTTTAAATCAGTTTTATAATGCTCACTGTTGTTTTTAGCTTTTACATCCATTTTGTGTGTGTGTTTATTTTTTTTCTTTTGGACATGGCATGAAGTAAGTTTCCAATTTCTTTTTCTTTTTTTGTATGGCTATTCAGTTATAGCACCCATTTGTTGAAAAAGACTGCACTTTCTCCATTCAATGTTGGCATTCTCATCAAAACTCAGTTGGCCATAGGCACATGTCTTTCTTTCTTTATCCTCAATTCTATTCCATTGATCTATATGTCTATACTATTACAAAACAACATTATATCAATTACTTTTATTTTACAGTAAGGTGTATATATATATGTGAATATATATAATTTATATATTTATATAATAAATGTGAGTCTTACTACATTGCTTTTTTTTAAAAAAAAAATTGTTCTGGCTCTTCTGGGTACCTTAAAATTCCACATAAATTTTAAGTTTGTCAGTTCCTGACAGGGATTGCATTGAACCTGTAGACCAATTTAGGGAGTGTGGTCATTAAAACAATATTAAGTCTTCTGATTTATGATACATGAACATAGTATATTTTCCCACTTATTTATATCTTTGTTTCCAAAGTGCTTCGCAGTTTTCAGAGTATGTAGTTTTCACATTTATGTTAAATATATTTATAAACATTATCTTAAAAGTTATTGTAAATTTTTTTTTCCTTCTTTCCCAGTTTGTTCACTACAATTTTATGGAAGTACAATTGACTGATATATTGATCCTGTATAAAGCAACCTTGCTGAAGTGGTTTATTAAATGCCATATGCTTTTAATTAGGTTCCTTAGTATTTTCTATTTACATGATCATGTCATCTGCTGATATAGATTGTCTTACTTTTGATTTCCATTACGGATTAACTGTGTTTGTTTTCTTGACTAATTGCTCTGGCTAGAACCTCTGGTATTAGTTCACTAGAACACTGGTGAGAACAGATCTTGTTGTCTTGTTTCTGATCTTTCATCATGAAGTATGATGTTAGCTGTGTACATTTTTATAGATGGTCTTTATCAGGTTGAGGAAGTTCCCTTCTATTCCTAATTACTGAAGTCTTTTCATGAAAGGATATTGAGTTTTGTCCAATAATTTGTCTGTGTCTGTTGACATAAATATACTTTTTTGCTTTTTCTTTTATTGATATGTTGTATCAGATAAATTGATTGTTGGATGTTAAAACAGCCTTGAATTCCCAGGATAAATCCTACTTGGGCAGTACATATAATTTTTGATATGTTAATAAATTAGATTTGCCATTATACATTTCCATTAAGAATTTTTACATTCATATTCATAAGATATCTTAGTCTGTAGTTTAATTTTCTTTTGTCTTTGTCACTGTTATCCAGTTAATGCTGGCCTCATATAAAGAACTGAAAAGGAATTCCTTAATTTGTGGAAGTATTTGTGAAACAATTGTATGTATTTTTCTGTAAAAGTATGGTGAAATTTAGTAGTAAAGTCATTGGAGCCTGGGTTTTCCTTAATGGGAATATTTTTGATTACTGACTTAAACTCTTTTTTTGCTGTAGGTCTGTTCAGTTTTTTCATTTTTCTTGGGTCAATTTCAGTAGTTTATATCTCCCTGGGAATTTTTCTATTTCATCTAAGGTATCTATTTTACTGACATATAATTCATAGTATTCCCTTACAATCTTTCTGTAAGTTTAGTAGTGTGAATCTAGTAACTTGAATCTTCACTTCTTTTTTTCTTGGTCAATGTAGTTTAAGGTTTGCCTATTTTTAAAAAATCTTTTCAAATAACTAACTTTGGCTTCATTGATTTTCTCTATGTTTTCTAGCCTCAATTTAATTAATTTCAACTCTAATCTTCATCAGATCTTTCTTTGGCTTGATTTAGGTTTAGTTTAGTCTTCTTTACCATGGTCTTAGAGTTGATGGTTAGGTTATTTGTTTGAAATTTCTCTTCTTTATAACACACGCATTTGCAGCTATACATTTCCCTCAATGTACTGCTTTAGCTTTATTTTATAAGTTTTGTTATATTGTGCCTTCAGTTTCACTCATCTCAAAGTATTTTCTGATTTTCATATTTATTTTTCCTTTTTTCCATTATTTATATGGGGTTGTATTGTTTTATTTTCACATACATGTGATTTTCCAAAATTTCTTTCTGTTACTAAAGTCTAATTTTATTCCATACATTCAAAGAACATACATTTTAATTCCTATACTTCTAAAATATTTGAGGTTTGTTTTATGGCCTTGCCTGTCATCTACCTGGAGAATACTTTATGTGCACTTTGAGAAGGCTGCATATCCTACTTTGGTGGAGTGTTCTATAGATGTCTATAAGGTCAAGTTGATTTACAGTGTTGCTCAAGTCTTCTATTTCCTTTGATCACTGTCTACTTGTGTTATTTAGTATTCAGTAAAGCCATGTGGTCCTTAGTATTGACATGTCCAGCAATTACTGTTTAATTGTTTATTTCTCCCTTTGTTTCTGTAGGTGCCAAATATTTAGCTACTGTTATTAGGTGTGTATATGCTTATAATTATTACATATTTGTGTATTGACCTTTTACCATCATATAATGTCTCCATTTATATTAATAAGTTTTATTTTAAAATCAATTTTGTCATTAAAATCTGTTTAGTATAGCCACTATAGCTTTCTGCTATTTGCTATTTATATCATGTATTTTTCCCATCCTTTTATATTTGTATATTATGTGATAAAAGTAAGTAACATGAATTTACCTTCTCAACAACTTTTATGTGTACATTACAGAATTGTGAACTATATGCACTGATATAGTCTGGCTCTGTGCCCCACCTAAATCTCATCTCAAATTGTAATCTCCATGTGTTGAAGGAGGGTCATAATGGGGATGTAATTAAATCACATGGGCAGATTTCCCTCTTGCTGTTCTTCTAATGAGTGAGTTCTCAGAAGATCTGATGGTTTAAAAGTGTGGCACTTCCCCCTACATTCTCTCTCTCCTGCCACCATGTAAGGCATGACTTGTTTCCCTTTGCTTTCTGCCATGATTGTAAGTTTCCTGAGTCTTCCCCCGCCATGCAGAACTGTAAGTCAATTAAACCTATTTTCTTTATAAATTACCTAGTCTCAGGTATGTCTTTATAGCAGTGTGAGAATGGATTAATGCAGAAAATTGGTACCAGGAGTGGGGTACTGCTACAAAAATACAGAAAATGTGAATGTGACATTGGAACTGGGAACTGGGTGTCAGGCAGAGGTTGGAACAGTTTGTAAGGCTCAGAAGAAAACAGAAGACAGGGAGATGTTGGAAAGTTGGCAATTTACTAGAGACTTGTTTCATTTTTTATTGTTTGTTTATTTATTTTGAGATGGAGTCTCACTCTGTCGCCCAGGCTGGAGTGCAATGGCATAATCTCGGCTCACTGCAACATCTGCTTCTTATGCCTCCCAAGTTCAAGCGATTCTTCCACCTCAGCCTCTCAAGTAGCTGGGGTTACAGGCACCTGCCATCATGCCCAGCTAATTTTTGTATTTTCGTAGAGATGGGGTTTCACCATGTTAACCAAGCTGGTTTTGAACTTCTGACCTCAGATGATCTGCCCGACTCAGCCTCCTAAAGTGCTAGGATTACGGGCATGAGCCACCGCACCCAGCCTGTTGAATGGTTTTGACTAAAATGCTGATACAGATATGGGCAATGAAGTCCAGATAGAGATAAGAAACATATTGGAACAGGAGTAAATGTGATTCTTCCTATGCTTTAACAGAGAAACTGGTGGCATTTCCCCTGTTCTAGAGATATGTGGAACTTTGAAATTGAGAGAGATAATTTAGGGTATCTGGTGGAAAAAATTTCTAAGCATCAAAGCATTCAAGGTGTGACCTGGCTTTTTATAAAAGTGTAAACATATATGCATGAAGAATCAGACAGACTGAAATTGGAACTTATGTTTAAAAGGGAAGCAGAGCATAAAAGTTTGGAAAATTTGCAGCCCTACCATGCGGTAGAAAATAAAAACTCATTTCCCGAGGAGAAATTCAAGCCAGCTGCAGAAGTTTGCATAAGTAACAAGGTGCTGAATGTTAACAGCTGAGCCAATAGGGAAACTGTCTCCAGGGCATATCAGAGATCTTCATGGCAGCTCCTCTCATCACAGGCCTGGAAGCCTAGACAAGAAAAATAGTTTTTTTGCACCAGACCCAGGGCCCTGCTTCTCTGTGGCAGCCTCAGGACTTGGTGCCTGTGTCCCAGTCACTCCAGCTCCGGCCATGTCTAAAAAGAACCAAGGTACACCTTGGGCTGTGGCTTCAGAAGTTACAAGCCCCAATCCTTGGTGGCTTTCACATGGTGTTGGGCCTGCAAGTGTGCAGAAGGCAAGAATTAAGGTTTGGTAACCTCTGTCTAGATTTCACAGGATGTATGGAAATGCCTGGATGTCCATACAGAAGTCTGCTCCAAGGATGGAACCCTCATAGATAACCTCTACTAAGGCACCACAGAGGAGAAATGTGAAAAGTTGTTATAGTTATTGTTTTTGATGAGTTCATTGTTTAGTCTTTCTATTTAGGATAAGAGTAGTTTACACACCACAGTGCTATAATATTCTATGTTTTTCTATGTACTATTACCAGTGAGTTTTGTACCTTCAGGTGATTACTTATTGCTCAGTAATTTATTTTTCTTTCTGATTGAAGTATATTCTCTTTAGCATTTCTTGTAGGACAAGTCTGGTATTGATAAAATCTTCTAACTAGGCCAGGCGCAGTGGCTCAAGCCTGTAATCCCAGCACTTTGGGAGGCCGAGACGGGCGGATCACAAGGTCAGGAGGGATGATGACCCATCCCCCCCCTGGGGCTAACACCGGTGGAACCCCGGTCTTACTAAAATAAACAAAAACTAGCGGGCAAGGTGCGGGCGGCCTTGTAGTCCCAGGCTACTTTCGTGCGGAGGGCTGAGGGCCAGGGAGAATGGCGGGGGTAAACCGGAGGCGGAGCTTGCAGTGAGCTGAGATCTTGCCCCTGGCACCTCCAGTCGGGCGCGGACAGAGCGAGACTTCCGCCTCAAAAAAAAAAAAAAAAAAAAAATCTTTTCTAATATTGTTTGTCTGGGAAAGTATATTCTCCTTCATGTTGAAGGATATTTTTGGACAGGAATATTACCCATTGTAGGTAAAGTTTTTTCCTTCAACATTGAAATATGTCATCCCCTTCTTCCCCTGGTTGTAAGATTCCACTGAAAAGTCTGAGCCCAGTATACTGGAGGCGCACCACTGTATGTTATTTGTTTCTTTTATCTTGTTTGCTTTTAGGATCCTTTTCTTTATGCTTGATCTTTGAAAGTTTGATTATTAAATGCCATGACATATTATTTGGGTTAAATCTGCTTGGTGTTCTGTAACTTTCTCGCATTTGGATATTGATATCTTTCTCAAGGTTTGTGAAGTTTTCTGTTATTATACTTTTTAGAAAATTTTCTACCTTTATCTCTTTCTCTAATTCCTCTTTAAGACAAATAGACTTGCCCTTTTGAAGCTGTTTTCTAGATCCTGTAGGTGTGCTTCATTTTTTTCTTTTGTCTCCTCTGTGTATTTTCAAATAACCTTTTTCTTCATGTTCACTAATTCTTTCTTCTGCTTGATCCATTCTGCTATTAAAAGACTAATGCATTCTTCGTATGCTAAGTGCGTTTATCAGCTCCACAATTTCTGTTTGATTCTTATTAATTATTTAACTCTCTTTGTTAAATTTATCTGATAGAATTCTAAATTCCTTCTCAGTGTTATCTCGAATTTCTTTAAATATCTTCAACACAGCTATTTTCAATTATCTGTCTGAAAGATCACATATCTCGGCTCTCCAGGACTCATCCCTCATGCCTTTTTTAATTCATTTGGTGAGGTCATTATTTCCTGCATTGTGTTGATGCTAGTAGATGTTCTTTTGTGTCTAGGCATTGAAAAGTTAGGTATTTATTGTAGCCTTTACTATCTGTGCTTATTTGTAGCTATCCTTCTTGAGAAGGCTTTCCAGATATTTGAAGTAACTTGAATGTTGTGATCTAAGCTGTTTCAACTTTAGGGGGCACCCCAAGCCCAGTAACACTGTAGTTCTTGCAGACACATAGAGGTACCACCTTGATGGTCTTGGATCATATACAGGATAATTCTGTGGATTATCACGCAGAGACTTGTTATCTTCCCTTGGATTCTCCCAAACATACAGAGTCTCTGTCTGTTCTAAGCAACTCAAACTGGGTGTGGAGTGACACAAGAACTCCTGTGTCCACCACCACTATGACTACACTGGGTCAGAACTGAAGCCAGCACAACACTGGGTCTCACCCAAGGCCTGCTGTAACCACTCCCTGGTTACTGCCTATGTTTGCTCAATTCCCTCCGGCTCCACAATCACCAAATGGCAAAGCCAGTCAGACCTGTGTTCTTCTCTTCAGGGTGGTGGGGTTCCGAATCAGTCCCGAAGTGCCATATGGAATCAGAGACTAGAGTCTTCCTTAGAAATTTACTTTGTATTCTATTGTATTATGGCTCATTTGGCACTCAAAACACAATATGCAATCCTTCCCAATCTTCTCTCCCTGTTCCAAAGGCAGAGGAGCCTCACCTTATAGCCACTGCCAGCCCTGGATACAAAGAATACTGCCAGACTACCACTAATGTTCCCTTAATGCCCAAGGTCTCTTAAATCAGTTTGTGATGAATACTGCCTATCCTGGTACTCACACTTCAGGGCAATGGGCCCCCTCTGGCCCACAGCGGGTTCAGAAATGCCATTCAAGAGTCAAGTCCTGGCATCAGGGACCTCAAGAGCCCACTTGGTGCTCTACTCCACTGTGGACATGTTGGGAACCAAAGCCAGCAAGTCTCAGAGGGTCACCAAGGCCCTGTAATATAGCAACTGGATATTGCTGTTAGTTATTCAGGGCCCAAGGACTCTTCAGTTAGCAGGGGATGAACACTGGAAGAACTGGATCTTTTCCTTCAAGGCAGCAGCTTTCCTTCTGACCTAGGGTGTATCTTGAAATGTTTTCTGGGACCTATGGCCTGCACATGGCCTCATGACTCTGACCAGTGCCCTACCCTGCTGCGGCTGAGCTAGTATCCAAGATGCAAGACAAAGTCCTCCCACTCTTTCCTCTCCTCTCCTCAAGCAGAAGGAAGGGGTCTCTTTTAGAACTGGAAACTGTGCAGTCTGGAGTTAGGGGAGGAGTGATGCCAACACTCCACTGGGTGCCCCAGTGTGTCTTTGGTATGTCATGTACACACCCAGTCCACTGTCTGTGTCTAGTTCAGCCCTAGGACTCACCAATGAGTTGCAGTTCTTATGGCCTAGACCATCTTTCAACTTTGCTTAGAAACCAAGTGCACTTTGACTCTTGGTAGCAAGGTTTGCAGGCACTCAAGTTGGGACTGCTGGGATCAGTGATTCCCCTCTGGCTAGGGCTGGCTTAAATGCTTCCTCTGTGGGTGGGCATCATCTGAATTTGTTCCAGTTTTCCTTTTGACTCTAACAGGACAGCATTGAGTTCAGTGCTTTACAATTGCTGTGTTCTCTCTCTCCTAGTACCCAGAGTTGCTCTTTGCACCATGCAACCACTGCTGGGGGTTGGGAAGGAGTAGCATCAGTGATTCAAGACTTTTTTTCTTTTTTTAAAATCTTTTCAGTGCCTCTTTCAGAAACATGAAGTTAAAACCAGGTACTGTGAATATTCACCTGATTTTTGGTTCTTATGCGTATTTTTCCTGCACAGACAGTTGTTGACTTGGTATACTTATTAGGGAGCGTGCGGGACAATTGGTGGAGCTTTCTATTCTGCCATCTTGCTCTGCCTCTCATTGCAGGAAGTTTCTATTGCCTGCTTTTTTGTTAAAGTGTACGGGTCATGTTTTCTTGTTTCTTCTTATGTTTAGTATTTTTATCATTGGTGTTGGAAACTGAAAATTTTAGATAATACATTGTAGCAATTCTAGGCCCAAGTTTTCACCTCTGGGTCTTGTTACTACTATTTGCTTGTTTACTTGTTTAGTGACTGGCAAGATTATTTCAGAGTAGTCTAATTCTGCCTTTCAGAATAAAGTCTATGATGTTGTTCCTTAGGTACACAGCTTTGCATATGCTCATATTCACCCTGGAATGCCAGTGGATTTGGAAGGAGTTTTTTTTTTTTTTTTTTTCTCTTTCCTTTCCTGACTAAAACTAGCTTTTTGACTCCATTTATTCCTGGCTGATTGTTCTGTTGTTTTAAAAGATGTTCAGAGGCATACATTACCTCATCAACTTATCAAATCAAATTTGGGATCCTTTGTAGGGACAGTTCCTTGAGGTCAGTTTTGATAACTCTTTTGACCCCAGGGGGGCTCTTTCTGGCTATGTCTCCCCAATTTCTATTTGGGTAACTCCAGTTTAGCCTGTATCGCCAATGAATCTATCAATCCCCTATTTTATTAGGGTTCTCCGGAGGGATAGAACTAATAGGATATATGTGTATATGAAAAAGAGTTTATATTAAGGAGAATTGATTAACATGATCACAAGGTGAAGTCCCATGTGAGGTGAAGTCCCACGACAGGCTATCTCTAATGTGAGGAGCAAGGAAGCCAGTAGTGGCTCAGTCCAAGTCCCAAAGCCAAAAAAGTAGGGAAGCCAACAGCACAGCCTTCAGGCTATGGTTAAAGGCCTGAGATCTCCTGGCAAACCACTGGTGTAAGTCTGAGATCAAAGGAGGAAGAACCTGAAGTCTGATGTTCAAGGACAGGAAGCATTCAACATGGGAGAAAGATGAAAACCAGAAGTCTCAGCAAGCCAGCTTAGTCCACCTCCTTCTGCCTGCTTTTTCTAACTGTGCTGGCAGCCAACTGGATGGTGCTCACACAAATTGAGGGTGGGTCTTCTTTACCAGTCCACTGACTCAAATATGGATCTCCTCTAGTAACATCACAGACACACCCAGAAACAATAGTGTGCATCCTTCAGTGACACCTTTATATTAACCATCACACCTACCAAATGCCTTTGACAACAACTTGAACTTTTCCATATTTTGTTGTAAATGAAGTTAGGTCATTTGTGGAGGTATTTGGAACTCTATTTTATGTCCCTGTTTCTCTTCCCAGCACTGGTGCTCATGGCAAGGCCACTAGGCCAACGATGCTGTTTTCTCTGAGTGACACCCCCAATTTAGGAGCTGAGAGATTGGTATTTGGCACACATCTGATAGCGCTCTCTTCTGCTAGCCTCTCTGGGATACCCCATGAGCCTGGCTAAGGATAATGAGGGCCCTAATATTATCAGTCATGCTCTGCTCAAAACAGAATGTTGAACCCACGATTGGGAATTAGCCAAATGAAGACAATCTCCACTTCTTGGCTGAACTTGCCCAGAAGTTTGTCTCAGTGACTAATAGCTGGACAAGAGATAATCCTGCCTCTCCAAGGAAAATAGCGTTTTGACTGCCAGTTGGTGGAAAGGGAGCCCCGTGTTCATGCCTGTACCACTTTAGGATTATGTTTCTTTCTTACTGAACTGTAGAAGAAGGAAAATAAGTGTTTTATTTCAACTACCAAAACTTCATATTTCTCAATTTTACTATATTTTCTTGGATAAATATTTATTTTAATATACCCTTAGGGACATTTCCTGGAATTTTAAATGCTTGGTTTTCAAGTTTGTGGTTTGTGTTCTTATGGTTTTCAATAATTTAATAATTTTGTTGTTTTAATAACAGTTCCACAGTGAAGTTCGTCAGTAGAGCTCCTCATGCTATCATGCTGAAAGTGGAACCCAGAGATCTCTTGATCCACCTTCCTTTTGGTAATCTTGGAGGATATTGCTCTGCAAGGGGTCTAAGTGGGGCAGCCCAAGATACCTGGAAGAATAGAACTGTGTAATCAGTCAGAGAATTGGGGAATTAACCTAAGTTTCTTGAACCTCCCTCAATTCCTAGCGTCCACTATGTAGGATTTGCTGTGTCCTACATAGTGGACACTGGATTGGAAGACTGTGACTTGAGGGGACTTTTGGGGGAAGTAAGCAGAGCGATAACAAAACAAACAAACAAAAACTTGATATGATTTTCCATGACCAAATCTAAAGGAAGACATTAACGACATAGGAACACTTACAGTACCTGTGTAAGAAGATTTTGAAGGAAAACAGGAAGGGAGTGGTTCTGAGTCTAGACAATACAATAGATAAAAAAGAAATTATATGATATTATGGAGGTTTCAGATACTAGCAGACTATGTCAAAGGAATTCTAAGATGAGATTGAGTTATATCTTAGCATCCATTATCCAGCATATATCCAAGGAACTGTTCAGGGCCAGGTACACCGTTCCACAATATGCCATTTATATAATTTATCACAATTAGTTTAAAAGATTTATTTCAGACTATGCTCTGATCAGGGTGTAAGGAAATGTAGAATTTACAGATGATGAAATTTTAAAAGATGAAATTATGATTCAAGAATGACAAATTTTGCTAGATTTTTGATTAGAGATTGATTATAAATGCTTCTCTGAGAATAATATAATCTTCTCAGATTTTCCCATCTGCAAAAGCCAGCTCTCCTAAGCCAATCCCGTCTTTAGTCTACCTTGTACAAATCTCAGAAGGCATAGTCTAGGACCTACTGCCTTGACAGGGATGTGTACACCTGAACTCATAGAAAATAAGTAGTTCTCTTTTACTCAATTGCATGTTATATATTTTCCGATTTATTTTTTATTTGAGACAGAGTCTCACTATTGTCTCCCAGGCTGGAGTGCAGTGGCGCGATCTCAACTGACTGCAACCTCCACATCCTGGTTCAAGGGATTCTCCTACCTCAGCATCCTGAGTAGCTGGGATTACAGGCGCCCACCACCACACCCAGCTAATTTTTGTACTTTATTAGTAGAGACGGGGTTTTGCCATGTTGACCAGGCTGGTTTCAAACTCCTGACCTCAGGTGATCCACCTGCCTTGGCCTCCCAAAGTGCTGGGATTACAGGTGTGAGCCACTGTGCTCAGCCATACTTTACATATTTTCTTTGTACAAATTATTACTTATTTATACAGGGAGCCTGAGTGAGTTCACACCTGTGAGTTATAAGTGTTACCTGGAAATAATCGGGAAGGAGATGGTTAATGTGGACTTACACTTCTCACGTTTTTCAAGTAGGGAAGAAATGCATAAAAAAAAATTTGACCCAGCCACACAATGATCATTGAGAAAAATAGACATACATAGACAATAGAAAGGTAAATTATAGGAGTATTTTCCATATTGTGTCTCTGACTCATTCTGGTCATACAATTGTGTTAATGTGTTCAATATAGATCTCTCTCTACCTACTTTACATTACAAAAAATTTAGGTGTGGTTCCCATAAAATTAATTGGTCAAAAGGATGGACTTATAGGGTGTATTAGAATCCCAAGTGCACTTAGAACTCAAGAGGGTGAGATTCTCCTGGTGGTTAAATTGGCCAAGAATATGTCTCTTAGTAAACATAAGTCTTAACTATAGCAGATGGTTTCCTATGGAGGAACAAATAGCCAAGTACCTATATCTTGAATTAATTCCTTAAATCTAACCTTTAAGGAAAACTTGCCTTCTAAGGCAACATTGCACAGAATAGAGTTTTGTTTTGGTTTTGGAATTTTTAATTTTGTAGATTTGATAGGAATTTATGCAAGATTTTTACATGGATATAGTGGTAAGGTTGGCTTCTAGTGTACCGACCACCTGAATAGTAAATATGGTATCCAATAGGTAGTTTTTCAACTCTTACCTCCCTCCCATCCTCCCCTGTTTTGGAGTCCCCAGTGTTTATTATTTCCCTCTGTATGTCCATGTGTATTCATCGTTTAGCTCCCACATAGAAGTGAGAACATGCAGTATATGGTTTTCTGTGTTTGAGTTATTTCATGTAGGATAATGGCCTCCCTTTCCATCCATGTTGCTGCAAAACATATGATTTCATTCTCTCCTTTGGCTGTACAGTATTTCATGCTGTATATATACCATATTTTCTTTATTCAATCATCTCTTGATAGACACTTAAATTGATTCCACGACTTTGCTACTGTTAATCATGCCGCATGTCTTTTTGATCGTGCTGTGTCTTTTTGACAGAATAATTTCTTTTCTTTGGGGACATACATAATAATGGGTTGTGGAGTCAAATAGTAGTTCTATTTTATTTTTGAGAAACCTCCATACTGTTCTTTATTTGTACTAATTTACATGCTCACCAGTAGTGTATTAAGTGTTCCCTTTTCTCCACAACCTGGCCAACAGCTGTTGTTTTTAACTTTTAAATAATAGCCATCTGACTAGTGGTTGATGGTTTCCTTGTTGTGGCTTTAATTTGTATTTATCTGATGGTTAGTGATCTTGAGCATTTTTTCATGTATCTGTTGACTGCTTGTCCTCTTTTGAGAAATATTTGTTCTTGCCCTTTGCCTCCTTTTTGAGCTATTTGTTTCTTTCTTGGTTAGTTGTTTGAGTTCCCTGTAGATATTGGATATTAGTTCTTTGTCAGAGGTGTAGTTTGCTAATATTTTTCTCCCACTTTGTAGGTGATCTGTTTACTCTGTTATCTCTTTTGCTGTGCAGAAGCTTTTTAGTTTAAGTCCCACTTGTCTATATATGTTTTGGTTGCATTTACTTTTTAGATCTTAGTCGTAAATTCTTTGTCTAGGTCAATTTCCAGAAGTATTTGTTTTAGGCTTTCTGCTAGGATCTTTATGGTTTCAGGTCCTACATTTAAGTCTTGAATCCATCTTGGGTTAACTTTTGTCTGTGGTGAGAGATACGAGTCCAGTTTCATTCTTCTGCACATGGCTATCCGATTTTCTCAGCACTACTTATTAAATAGGATGTCCTTTTTCCGTTGTATATTTTGGTGACTTTGTCAAAGTTAGGTGGTTGTAGGTATGTGACTTTAAATCTGGGTCCTCTGTTCCGTTCCATTTATTTATGTGTTGATATTTATATGAGTATCATGCTGTTTTAGTTACTTTAGCCTTGTAGTATGATTTAAAGTCAGGTAACATGATACCTTCAGCTTTATTCTTTTTATTGAGGACTGCTTTGACTATTCAGGCTCTTTTTTGATTCCATATCAATGTCAGGAATTATTTGGAAGCTGTGGAAGCTCTTCTTTGTATGTCTGGTAAAATTCAACTGCCAGTCTGTCTGGTCCTGGATGCTTTTTGGTGAGAAGTCTTTTTTAATGCTTCAATTTCCTTCTTATTGGTCTGTTCATGGTTTCTATTTCTTCCTGGTTCAGTCCTGGGAGGTCCTATGTTTGCAAAAGTGTATCCATTTCCTCTAATTTATGTCTGCTTAGAGATGCTCATGGTAGTTGTTGATGACCTTTGGAATTTCTGTGGTATCAGTTGTAATGTCACCTTTATCTCTTTTTATTGTGCTTATTTGAATCTTTTCACTTTTTTTTTGGTTAATGTAGCTAACAGTCTATCAATTTTGTTTTCTCTTTTGAAATAACTAACTTTTCATTATTTTTAATCATTTTTTAATTTTTTGGTTCAATTTCATTTAGTTCTGCTCTGATCTTTACTCATGTCTTCTGCTAGCTTTGGGTTTGCTTGATTCTTGTTTTTCTAGTTCCCTGAGGTATTAGGCTGATGAATGGAGATATTTCCTTCTTTTTGATGTAGGCATTTAATAACATGGATCTTCCTGTTAGTGCTGCTTTCACTATATTCCAGAAGTTTTGATATGTTATGTCACTATTCTTGTTTGTTTCAATTTTTTTAAAAAAAAAAATCTGTCTTATTTTTATAATTTACCCAAAGATTGCTGAGGAGCAATTTGCTTAATTTCCATGTATTTGTATAATTTTGGGAACTCCTCTTGCTATTTATTTCTAATTTTACTCCATAGTAGTCCGTAAGTCATAGAGAGACTAGACCAGGAACTTACCAATGGACTTGCCCACAGGTCCTCAGCGATGGTAATAGGGTGAGGCAGGCCGATCCTCAGGTCACTCAGGTGAGGACAAGCAGAATACTTAGGCGGTTACAGAATGCTAAGGTAGCAGCAGCCACAGGGCAGATCCAAGGCCTCTCTGGGCTGAGCCTTCAGGAGGGCTCAGGGCCACAGCTGAAATAATTAGATGGGACAGGGTGGCTGTGTTGCAGGTTTGTCACTGGTGAAGACAGGCCCCCATCAGCAGCAGTGGAGGCAGGCAATTGTAAAGTGTGTTGCCTGCTTGCACCTCGCTCCCATAGGAGCAGTGGTAGTATCCTTCACTGGGCCATATGAAGGTGCCTGGTCTTCCTGCTCCCTCCCTGACCCTGTGGTGTGGCTGGCGGTGTGGAGGAGGTGTAGTGACAAAGGTAGAAGCCTCAGGGTAGAATATAGGCTTCAGAGGGCTGGGCTACAGTCAAAATGTTAAGGTGGGGCAGGGTGGCTGTTCTATGGGTCTCTGGCCAGGGAAGGTAACACCCCTCAATGGAGGTGTTAGCAGAGGAAGCTAACAGCTGTGGGGCCTGTGACTTTCTGCAGAAGCAGAACCCACCACTGGTGCAGGCAAAGATAAACAGTCTCCCCTTTCCCTCTCTGGCCAGGCCATGGCAACAGCAGCAGCCAGGAATAGATACAACTTCGAGGTGAAGAGTGAAGACCTCGGAACAGCTCTTTGTTTTAAATCCCTGGCCATAACATTTATTTATTTATTTATTGACATTCATTTGGATGGGTTCTCAAATGACCCAATTAGGTAGAATGTCCAGGGCCTCCTATAAGAGACAGCCTTCCCCTATCTTCAAAAGCCCAGTAGGTGACCAAGGAGATAAGGATCAAAATAGTGTTCAGATAGAGCCAGAATTATGCATGACCATTTAAGTCTCCTTAGGATATTGTAGAAGGCACTTAACCACTCAAAGATTTTTAGCCTGTAGACAAAAGAGTCCACATAAGGGTGAGAGAACAAACCCCTAAATGGTAATAAACTGATTGTCTTCATAGTCTTTTTTTTTAGTGCAGTGATTTGGGCTTTGATACCCAAACTAAATGTTCTTTAGCCAGAAATATGCATTTAACAGAAAGATGTAAGGGAATAGCCTGGAAGGCAAGAGGAGTATTTTCAGTAGTGCCAAAGGTCAGAGATAGATGATACATGTTTTCTGTATCAGATATTATGTGACGTAAGGAAGTGCACATTAGAATCTAGTGGATAGACTATAAAATTTTAAAATGCCTTCCAATAACATTTGCCACTTTTAGTAAAAAGTAGACTTGAGAGTTTCTATATAATATGTACAGATAGATCATAAAGTTTTGAAACATACATAGTATCATGTTACCAGCTATTGTAATGCAATATAAACAAATATGCTATTCATTATTCATTTGTGTTTCCACACTTGATTTCATGTCTGTATATGTAAGACTTGACCTAGATATGTCAAATCTGACTATTATCAATTTCCTTAATTATCTATGAGAATCTAATATAGGATCTTATCTTGAAGAAGTCTAATCTCCCCTGAAATAGCTTTTGGCAAATTCTGCTTCTTAGGGTCACCACATATTGGTTAAACTGACCCAAAGAAATACTCTTGTTATGGAAGTTTAAAATTTGAATAAATAAAAAATAGGATGGCATGAACTCAGGTTATTGATCTGAACGATCTACAGTATCCCTGTGATTTTTTTACAATAATATAAGTTTAAGAGCACAAAACTCTAAAAAACTCTAAAATGTCCAGGGTTGATGAGAATAGCTCTCATGCCAATCTATGTTCCAGTATATTCTTTTTTTTTTTTTTTTTAACTTAAATGACTCAAAGTTATGAGGCAAAGGGGGTGGATTAGTTTGTTTCACACTGCTGATAAAGACCCACCCAAGACTGAGTACTTTATAAAGAAAAGAGTTCCACATGGCTGGGGAGGTCTCACAATCATGGCAGAAGGCAAGGAGGAGCAAGTCACATCTTACATCTTACATGGCAGCAGGGAAGACAGAGCTTGTGCAAGAGAACTCTTCCTTATCAAACAATCAGATCTCGTGAGCTGTATTCACTATCACCAGAACAGGATAGAACAGACCTGTCTCACGATTCAGTTACCTCCCACTGGGTCCCTTCCATGTCATGTGGAAAATGTGGGAGCTGCAATTCAAGATGAGATTTGGGGTGGCGACACAGCCAAACCATATGAGGGGGTGGCCCTTAGTTTCTCAGGAGATGCATGATCTGCTTGTATAGGACCAGAGTTTTAAACTATTTATTATGCCTTTCAAAGGTAAATGTTATTTGTAGTATCTGCCTTATTTTATCATCTTCTCCAGTCTTCATGGATGGCAAATGAGACTTAGAACATCACTGCAGATTGCTCAACGGCATACAGACACACTATAGGAGGCCAAACTTAAATAATCAGATTCTACCTGATAATTCAAAGTTCTTTTCAATTCTTCCGACAGGAGTAGTTGGACAAAATTAGCTCAATCTTGTTTGTCTAGCCAATGCCATGATTCCATATCATCTAATTACTGATTCATAGAGAGAGCACAGAAAAGTTCAACCCAGCCCTGTTCATAAGGCCTCAGCTCAGGATATTTACTTTATATGAAGTAGCTTATTCATGACCTATGTTCGGAAGAGTATCTCTTATTCATAGGTCTTCTTGAATCAGAAGCTTTTACAGTAAGTTTCAGGCTCTTGGATGTACATACACACAGATGTCTCTGGGGCATTAGGGCATGGCCACCCTAAATTTTTCTATCTGAAGTCAAAGTTTATTTTTTAAAAGCACTGCATTAAAACAAAAAGGAGACATTACAAAGTGCTGTCCTTCATGGGAGCTGCTCTCCAGTTTTGCTGGAATAAATATTCTTCACAACAGAATTAGAGGAAGACAAGGCTGGATAATGTCATTTGGGGTATTAATGTGGAGGGACATAAATGCCAGGTTTAGAAGTTTTTAATATTGAAATTTAAAATTTGTGTGTTTCTTCTTGAGGATACAGAGCTCTTGTTCCTAATCTCTCCTTCGTCATCACACTCCCTATGTTCAGAGTCTGCATATGGTCCACAGCAAGATGGGTTGGGAGGCAATGCCAAAAGACATTTTCTGTATAAACATCAATAAGCAGGATATCAACAAGTACCTTTCACAAGAGTGTACATTTGATAACTCGATCTTGCTAAAATCTTCAAGCAATAAAATATGACCATTTGAAAGCTTCTTTAAGCATCAGTGATACAGAAAGAAGGTTAAATTATAGCCCAGAAGTTATGTCAGAGGAGACAAGATAAATGTACAATGGCCTCAAGATTAATGTGGTTTCAAAAGCAGCTTGCACACCAAGAGACTATTAGCTCACACTACACTTTCCATTAAAATAACAATAACAATAACAATAATAATGATGAGCTGTAATGTCATATCTCAAAGAAAATAGGATATTTAGATAAAAAGGCATAGGGTAAAATTTTAGCTAAAATCTCCTCCTAGTTTGTTGTTTGGAGTAAATTGTGAAGCAGCAAAGCTATTTTTACTGAAAGGATATCTTTCTTATATTTTATTATCTTATTAACAATCTTAAGAATTTTTATCAGTCATTAAAATTATTCACTTGACAAATTGGAGAAACAGTTCTAGCTACTGCAAAATTATCCTCACTTCACATAATAGACATTTTCTGTGTGCATATTATAATTTTAGGGGACTGCATTTTACTTTTTTTTTAATTTTAAAAAGAAATTATGTTCTAATAATGGCTTAGGTAATAAGGAAACACATATTCTTACTTTGATTACATCACTATAAATCCTTAGTGTTGAACCAGTCATTTTAGAGATCCTGTGTGTCATTTTCTCTGTTTTGAAAATGGGAAAATAAATTGAATTAAGTACTAATGTATATGCTTTACAAAACAGAGCACATTGAGAGACATAACATATAGAAGATGATCTCTGTCTTTTGACTGCCCTTCCTACAGCTTTCTAGAACTGTCCACAAGGAATAAAACTCACCCCAAAAGATTTGATGTGATAGTGCATAATATGATTCTGATAAACTAAAAAGAAATAAATAATTTTAAATTTAAATACATTCAGTCTTGTAGTGTGATCCTCACAACAAGTCAAATCAGGAAAACAAAAAACAACACTAATATTTATAAATGACATAATTGTATCAGTAGCAAAGCAACTAAAAAGGGATGGAGCTGGGAATATAGCCCCAGAGCATTTTGCACACCTCGTCATCTTCCCCATTATTTTGTGTGTGTTGGAATATCAGGTATGTTTGCCAACCTGCTATTTGCTTCTGTGAATACAGTTTCACTTGGACACAGGCACATCAATGTGCTTATTGGCTATGGTTGCTTTTTCACTACAGAAGAATTGAGTAATTGTGACAGAGACCTTATGGCCTGCAAAATCTAAAATATTTAGTCTTATTTCTTGGTGCTTTATGGAAAAGATTATTAACCCCTGTTTTATTCATCTGTAGTGCAGGGAACTTGACTTTTTTTTTTACTCATGTATGCCCACACTTTGCCTAGAATTAGCTGGTTTTCAGTACATGCTTACTGAAAGCAGGATAAAAGGAAGAAAGGAAGGAAAAAGGGAAGTAGAAAGGAGTGTAACAACTGACAATACGTCTAAATTGAACAAAACTAATCTCTTCAACATGGGCCTTCTTATCAAAGCAGTAATTCATCGTGGCTTTACTGCTAGGAAGTATAAGTAGGGAAATGAACGAATGATGATCTGCCATTCTTTTGTCACTACTCAGATTTATTTTATTTTTTTCTATTTTTTACTTCAGGGTTATGTGAAAAGTGGTCTGAGTTAGAACACTTTTGGAGAAGAATACTAACTTCTAGAATGCACTGCCATCTCCTAAGTAAAAAGCACCACAGCCTGGCTTCTACTTTGGCAAGTGTTACATGAATAAATCTTCTCAGTTCTTATGAACAACTTTAATTATTAAACTGCATTCATTTCATTTCTGTGGATTGTTCTGCAGATGAGCTAAGTTTTGTTTTCAGCCTAAAATACAAGATGTTATCTCTCACAATATGCTGTGTACTCAAAAACTGCAGCAATTTTTTTGATCACTTCAGTGTTGGCATATTAACATCTAAATTCAAAGCTGAAACAATGAATGTGTTAAGAAGGCAATTTGACACCTTCCGAGTTCTTCCTTCCTTCAGCTGCACATCTTAGAAAATCAGCAGCATTTGTGCAAACATGTGTTTCATTTGTCAAGCTTCAGTTCATGGGGTCTTGCTTTGACCTTTGATTAACATTTTGGGCCTTGGTCTCCAAAACCAGCCTTGAAAGGATAATGTGGGCCAGGGGTCAGGAGTCAGTCAGAACAGCTTCAGTTATCTAACACTATTTTTTTTTAATAAAAAAGAAGAAAAATCCAATGTCAACATATAAAGTTGTTGATTAACTATATTGGAAGGTGGGGTATGTATTGTAGTACTCCAAGTTCTGCCTCATATCTTAAGACTAGAGAGTGTGAGAAGTTTACACAACTAGGTCAAGATAATCAGTTAAGAACCCTTAGGTTTTAACAGATTGAGGAATGATACCAACTTGTATTTCTGTGAACTTTGCCTAATACCGTGTGTCACTCTGTGCCACTCCTTTTACAGAGCAGGCATGTGCATCATCCTGGTTCAGGGGGTCTCTTTATTCCTTCCAGGATGAAAATCAAACTAGGTGACAAAGAGTCAAGACCCCTCATAAGTCAGCCCTTGCTTACCTGGTAATACTTGGTAAATTTTTTATGCATTTCAGCTAAACTGTTCGCTGTCTTTTACAAGTGTGCCTTTCATTTCAGCATCTGTTCCTTTAAACAATGCAATCTCATTTTTAAAAATGAGAAGATTGGATTTCTTATTAATTCTTTTCTGCCTCTGAAATCTATTTTTCTCAGAATCCAAAATCTCATGAGTAAGAGGAAGTGAGGAAGCAGACATCTGTTATAAACATATACAGCCTTATTTTTCATAATCTCCAAATTCTCCATTCCATAAAGGCCAGCTTTAGTGCCTCACATCAAGAAACTGGAACAATTCTTTATCAAAAACTGTTTTACTCTGTTTCACTTTCAAGCATATACCATATCCCCCCTGTATTTATTAAATCCACTATTTTCTTCCTTCAAGATCCAGCTATCACCACATGCTAAAGACCCTCCATTCTACAGAAAACTCTACTGTAGTTTTGCCTAACGCAGAAACCATTTGGTTTGTATTTGCATTCTATCCCTTTCAAAATGTGTCCACCTCCCAATGATATCAGTGCTTTACACTCAGTAGTTCTACAGTAAGTTTTAAAGTGTCTTTAACTTTGTCTTGCTTGAAATGTTCACCCAGCTTTTGCTCAAGTTTTAATAGCTGGGAAATTCTCAAGGCATCTTTTATTAATCCTTTTTACTAATTCATTTTCTACTGGTACTTTTTGTAACTTTCACACTCTTCTGTTAGGCATAAGCTCTCCTTCTAATATGATCCCAATGCATTTTAATGCATTTATATTATTTTATTTGCATATGTATATTTATGTGTGTATATATGTGTATATATACATTCATATGCATGTATGTATAGGTGCGTGTGTGTATGCACACATATATATTTCCATACTTGCATTCTTTGGTAACATTTTCTCTCTTTAAAGGAAAAATTTTTGTTTATCATTTTTATATCTCCAGTCAGCAGTGTTAGTACAGGTCTTAGCACTGATAAGCATTAAATCTAAAGTTATTGATTAGATGAGTCTTTAATTCTTTTCATAACACCACAGCAGAATCTAGTGTTGCACTGCATCTTGGAAAAAGATAATAAAACTTTTTTAGGTGAGGCAATATGGAGTCTTTTTACCAAAATTATTTAACTCATTCTTAAGGCCGTTTGCTTTCCACAGCTAGCTGTTTGTAACAACTTTATAATACCAGTAAACAAATGTATAATACACTGGTAATCATTGCCTGAGTACTTTTAGCCCTTTCACAGATAAAGAGGTGAAGCTAACAAAAATATGTTTAGAGTCTAATAGTTGTAAACAATGATATCTCTGAGATGTTGTAAATAGTCCTGAATAATACATAGGTATATATAGACACACACCTCTTGCCAAAAAAAAAAAAAAAATTAAAAAGGCGAGAAATAAGTATAGGGAAATGGGAAGAGGAGAGAAAAACAATATAAGGAGGAACAAAAGAAGGAAAGCCTCCCCCAAAGTTACATCTCTACAGTTATTTGAACATCAATACCTACAGTGATATTTTATTGCTAAAATTAGAAATATTAATAAACATTTATTGAGTCCTTGCTATGTTCAAGGTAGTAAATTTGATGAATTAGACAAATTAGTCTTTGCTATGTTCATGGAATTATTGATTTTGTTTTCCAAAAATAGAAGGCCTAAGTAAATGTAATTAGCTTGTGTGGTTTGTTTTTAAAGTTCTAGAGCACCTCCTAGAATTGTCTCTCATATTGTCAATGTATTTGTATTTTTTCAAAAAGTATAGCATTTGGTAACGGTGAATTTAAAAGGTTATGGTTTATACCTAAGCAACAAATATCTTAGTGAGAAGAATCTATATCATAAACATTACTTGTATTGCCAAAGAAGACCACGAGTTGCAGTAGCTGTAAGAAGAATGAAGCTGCAGCTATGACATTATCTATGATAGACATGACAGTCCAACTTTGCCTCACCTGGATGAAATGCCTAGAGATTGAGTTCATTTTAAGAACCGCACTTTCAAAATGAAGTACTATGTAGGAAAATGCAATGCAGGCAATCTAGAAATGAGTAGCCAGAGAAAATGAGGGGCCTTTCCACCATTCCTTCTGAGGAACATTTGGCATCTCAGAGTTCCTTTACACTGAAGAGAGAAAAATCTTGTGTTTCATGAAAACATTAGTTTTTTATAAGATCCCAGGTGAGCTAAGAAAAATAAGAATAATGGAGAAAGGCAATATATATTCTTAATTTGATTCTGATTTTAAATGAATTTTCCCACATTGAATTATCATGGGAGATATCAATTGTTGCCCTGTAATGGGGAATAGTTTAGAGAAGAATTAGAAGACAGGACTTTGTGTTTTTCTTTTTTTTTTTTTTTTTCCAATTTTACTTTAAGTTCTGGGATACATGTGCAGAATGTGCAGGCTTGTTGCAGAGGTATACATGTGCCATTATGGTTTGCTGCACCTATCAACCCATCATTGAGGTTTTAAGCCCTGCATGCATTAGGTATTGTAATTTTTAAGCTTCAAGGGACCTCAGAGGTCATCTGATTATAATATATCAAACTTTTCTTGCCCTTACATCTGGATTAAAGGCAAACATTGTTTTAACAAATATCTTTCTGGTGTTTGGAGATAGGAGAGTTTTTAAAAAATGGTGTAGAAATTCAAGGCCCTAAAAGTAAACTGGTTAGTTTTTCCGTATTACAAATTGTTATAGCCAGGACTCACTGTCCTCATATGTCTCCACTACCCAGCTCCTAGAACAAGCCCATAAAATATGGTTGCAACCAGCTGAACTCCTGGACTCATTCTATTGCTCTTCCAGGATTGTAATTATACAGGCAACATTCTCCAAGAAACTGGAAAATCCCACTCCCTACTCAAAATAATTTCAAGAGATCTTTTTTAAGTGCTTTTGTTGGTTTGCTTTTACAGAATTGACCCATTTTAGCATTAGAAATCTCTGATGCTATTTATTACCAAAGATCTTGCATGGATCTGAATCTATTGACCTGAATTCATTTCTTATTTTTCTCACTATCAGTTTCTCTCATGACTAAACATCTTCTTCTTGGACAATGGCAACAATTCTTCAGTTGCCATCTCTAGTCTTTTCAGGTTACTCCAGGAGACTACACCATACCATGATGCTCTTATGTAAAAACCATCAGTCTGCCCACTGTCTACAGGTAAAATCCAATCCTCTAAGCATCGCACAGCACAAACATTTATCACACCTCTTAGCTTTTCCTACCCTGGTTACCTTTACTAGGACTTTTATCTTTAACTTGTGTTTCCGTGAACCATTCATACTTTATGGCATAGTATATATGTCATGTTTCTGTGAAAACTACCTTATCTCTCTCCTCAAAAGTAAATTTTATATCACCCTCCATTGTTTTTCCATGGAACTTTAAAATATTTTCTTTCCTTAAATTTTGAACTCTTTGGTTTGTCTTTGTGTTTGCCTGAGATCTGAACATATAAATAGGTTATATTTGTTGAATTAATAACTTTTGAAAGTTTAAGATAAACCAACATGGTCACTAAAATAAAAGCTTTAAAAGTCCATCTTTCTCATTTCCTCTGCAATAATATTTATCTTGTATTAGTTTCTATTGCTGCATGCTTTTCCATAAAGTTTCTTTTTAAAAAGCCGACGCTTTCTTTCCATATTCTGAGTGAGAACGAAGCATAAAACAGATTTTGTAGACCCTTTATTATACTGAAACTGAAGCTAAACAATGCATGAAAAAATGTTAGTTGGCAACCTTGGATATTTTGTAGTTATTTTATGTTCTAACGTTCAATCCTCTACATGCCCAAGTTAATTTCTAACAAATTTGTAAATATTGCTTCTACTGTATGTATTACCACAGTACTGAATATTTTAGGCTGGTATACAAGATAATAATAAGGCATGGTAGGCCAACACAAAGAGTAAAATGCATATTATCAAGGCTATATAGCCCATTAAGTGCATTTCTTTTCCCAAATCTGGTTGATAGCATAGATGACCAACTGTCCACAATTTCTAACACTCTTTCTTTGTTCAGCTGGGTAAACACACTTCTCTCACATTCTCAGTTATTGCCTTTTATAATCTCTGTCTTCTCCTCCTCCTTCCCCTTTCTTTTCCCCTCCCCTTCCCCCTCTCTCTCCTTCTCCTTCTTCTTCTTTCTTCTTCTTCTTCATTTTGGATAGAGACAGGGTCTCTCTGTGTTGCCCAGGCTGGTCTCAAACTCCAGGGCTCAATTGATTCTCCTGCCTCAGCCTCCCAAAGTGCTGGAATTACAGGTGTGATATACCGTGCCTGCAAAATTGCTGTCTTCTATCTCCCTTTGACCCTAGTGGAAAATGTACTACCTTTTATCGTATCATTGCCCCAGAGACAACATCATCCAGTTCTCAATGTTTACTAGGTATTCACTAGCATTCAAACAAGTTGCATCAAATGAAATAAAATTTCTATTAAAATCACTTTGAAAACAACTTACAAAGCAACAAGAATATAATTAAAGGTACAGAGGGGAAGAGGAGATAAAGGGGCAGCTAGCAAAAAGATCGAAGTATTAATGGAGAAAAGCAGCAGAGATCATGTTGCTACCAAATAAGTAAAATCATGCATTCTGGCCTTCACTTCCTCCTTTAACACTCCTAAAGTAACTACCATACAACCATGTCATTTACTATCCAGAAACGTTTTCCAGTTGATCTCATTCTATCATGTGACCTTTTTCCCACACAGTTCTACAGTCACTGCCCCTTTTTTCAGAAACTTTCAGAAAGATCAGTCACCTTTATTCTGTTTCCAAGGTGCTCTCAGACAGGCCAAAAAGTTCTCTTCCTTCTGAATGGGAGTGTTATGAGCTGAACTGAGACCACCTAAAATTCATAGGTTGGAATCCTAACCACCAGTTTCTGAGAGTGTGACTGTAGTTGGAGACAGAGTCTTTAAAGAGGTAAAGTTAAATGAAGTCACTGGGGTGAAACCTAATCCCATATGATTGGTGCTCTTGTAAAAAGAACGTGTTAGGACAGCCACATACAGAGGAAGGACAACGTGAAGACACAAGGAGAAGATGACCATCTGCAAGTCAAGGAAAGATGCTCTCAGGAGGAGCTCACCCTGCAGACATGGACATTTTGATCTCAAACATCTAGCCTCCAGAATTGAAATAAAATTAATTTTTGTTGTCTAAACCACCAGGCTATGGCAGTTTGCTATCAGCCTAGCCAACTAATACAGAGATAGTTTTTTTGTTGTTGATCAAAAACTTTTTAAAATTGTTATGTCATTAATTTTTTAAATTTAATCTCAATGTTTATTGACACTATTAGTATGATGTTTGCAGCTCCTCTCTTACCCTTTAAAATAAATTTTAACCAACCACAAAAGTGCTGCTAATTTGCTAGGGCAATGTGAGAACGAAAGCATATCCTTCAGTCAGCAAATACTGAATACCTGCTTTGATCAGGAAAAGTACAAAGCAAAGAGATGGTGTACGTACTTCCTGTCAGGATCAAAATCTAAAAGAGAACGAAAAACTTAGCAATATAATGTAAAATTAAAATTGTGGTATGGTTTCTATTTTGCTTTTCAGAATTTGGGGTATTGTTATGAACAGACGAGAGATCAAAGCATATACTACTGAATTACAAACAACAAACAACTTCCCCAAATTTATTATTTCACAGCAGAAACAGAGTTGTGTTTAGAAAACAGCTTAATATCTTGTTGCAAAAATTATTTTAAAAAGCTAAAAAGGAAGAATAAAATTAAAGAAGGAAAAAACTAGAAGGAGAGACAGAGAAATAAGAAAATGAAAGGGATGGGTATAAAGAATACCGTTTCACCACATCGTATGTAAGGAAATTATATAATTAGCAGAAAATTCAAAAGATTCATGATACCCCCAGGCTGTCTTCCCTTAATGACATTTTTATATGGTTTCCTGAATGGAATGAATTTCCCACCAGTTTTCATTTGTTCAAATTCTTCTTTTTCAACAAGTTTCAGCTCATATGGCCTGTCCTCTATGGAGCTTTCATTAATATATCAGCAAATTGCTTTTCTCATTGTCAGCTCCTTTTGCACAGTACTTTGGACATACGTATCCTAGAGTTTACTAAACTACATTACAATTACTGATTTGGATGCCTTTCTCTTCCATTAGGCTGTAATAATAATTTAAGTCTGTAAAAATAACTTAAAGTCTGAAATAATAATTCAGAAAATAAATGACTGGAATGACATGTAAGGAATAGGAAAGCAGCTATCTTTAGAGCTCAGGCAGGAGAAAAGAACAATTTTCTTGAACACTTCATGATGGAAATACATTTCAGATGAATTCTGAAGTAATATGGATAGACTGAGTAGCAATTTAGGACATTCCTTCATTCGACAAATATTCATTGGGAACATATATTTGGGTTAAGCATGGGGGATTGCTTGGAAGTAAATTTATAATAGACTAGTGAGACAGTAAAATAATTAAAATAAAATGGAAGGAAAACATATAAAAATGAATGTAAAGGTAAGTTCTGTTTTCCTCATTGTCTGCAGTACATATGTACCACCTCATTGCTTTCATGCCAAGCTTCCAAACAGGCAAGTATTGAATCAATGCCAAACCTAACACTCAAGAAAGTTGGTTGAAAGCTGTATGGCACTGAGTTTTAAACTCAAATATTGAATATCTTCAATACTACTAAATTAGTATCCTTTAACGTTATTTTCAACCCTGATATGCATGTACACATTAAAATTTCATGACATGTGCACTTCTATCCATACATGTTTCATGGCTTATTAGAATGAACGATTGTAATGAACTTGGTTTAATAAATTTGCTAGGAAAGTGTCATTATGCTCCTGTTTTTACATTTTGAGTATTATATTGAAGAAATACTGGATAAAAGAACAAAGTATAAAATGTGTCTTTTGTGGAGAACCTCTCATATTCAAAGCACAAACCTAAACTGACCCCCTACTGTGTCCCTGTCAAGTAGATATTATTATCTTTTAGATTTGGAGAAAGTAAGACAGATGTTTGGTGTCTTTGACAAATGCATAAAGCACATCACCATGCACCTGTCAGGATATTGTATCCTGACCTTACCCTGCCATTCATTTGATGATCCTGCAAACATCATTCATCTTCTTTGATCTCTCTATCAGCACAATAAGTGTGTTATCCTAAAATCTAGTCATCCATGATCACTGAACACTTCCTAAAGCTGATACCATGGTTTATTTATACATTTAATTATCTATCTATCTATGTCCCACTTTGAACTAGAAAATATTTTAGATGTCTAATTTATGTGTTACCTTATCCTTTCAATTAAGATTAAGTCACAATCCCAGAGCTCAGAAATAGGAAACATTGAGACCAATGTGAATAACAAATATAATTTGTTTTAAAAAATACAGAAAGCATCTATACATGTAACAACACAATGACACATTTGGGCACTTCTGCTTTATACATATGTATATTTGAGGGCCCTTTATAAAATAATGTATGGTAACTATCAACGTGTTTTACTGTATTTTTTTAATTATTAGGTTGGCTCAAAAGTAATTGTTGTTTTTGACATTATAATAGTTCAATTAGAGTAGAATGACAATAACACCTCCACGTATTTATATAAAACAGTATAGTTTTAAAATTGTTTTCACATGTTTATTTGTCTTGGGCCTAACATTTTGATCCCTGTAAAAAAAAGATCACCTTTTTGTCTTATGCCTGATTTGTAGCAAGATAAAATAAATTCCAGTGAATGTAAATACAGTATCTAAATCCAAGACTTTCCACGAGCTATCATTAATCTTCTCTGTCTCATTAAATCAATTCAGAAAACTAGAATGAAGGTGCAAATCATTTTTCAGAAATCATGTGTACCTCTTATATATTTTTATTTGTGACAGTATATTCACTGTTCAAAAATTTAAATGCACATGCTTCTTTCTTTCGTATTGTTTGTAAAGTCTTTGACACAGAATGCAGAGTCTAGATCATAAGATGCTACACTGAAACAGGAAGAAGGAAAGCTTGCTGTAAGGGAGGTTTGGCGGAAATGAAACACAGGGACTTGCAGTAACAGTGGTAAATGAATGCTTACTAAGCTGAGGTAAATGTTACAATGCAACTACTTAGGACAAGAGGGATGTCAGGCAGTAAATTGGGAGTGTCTCCCTAGTGCCTTCCTAGTCTTTCAAGAAGACCCATCCTAGATCAAGTCAAGAGACTGAAGTCACAAGAGCAGGATCAGTGTTACACAAAGATAGACAGGCAGTAACTCTCACTGAGATGTTTCCTTTGCCAAATCCAAAGGCAACCTCAACAACATCTGAACCTCTGAGCCTGTATTTTCAACTTCCATGTGCCCAGACAGATTTAAACTAGAGTTTCTGGAAATCATTAATTAAATCAAAGAACCTGGAACTTTCCAATTCCAGCATTATTGATACTACTTGAAATTTTTCTGAAAGTCATCCCAATTTTCAGCTGTTAGTCTATTATACGTGTGATTTAACATATCTGGCAAATGGAGTAATGGGGTGTGACCACCAATTTTAGCATACAACTAAAGCCCTTTTTGTGACACCTATAATGAGAAGCAATGACATGTGACTCTTCTGTGCCATATTATGCAATATTACAAATTATGTGTCTGCCTTTCTGATAGATCAGGCACAAAGACGTAACCTCTTCCCTTCATTATTATCATGGCAGATGCCCCTTTTTTACCATGATCCAAATCAAGATTAGGTAATAATAAGAAATCAATAATGATAATACAAACAGCATAATGATATCATAACAATGAATGACATAATAGCTAACCCATATGTGGTGTTTATTATATGCCAGCCATTGTTCCAAGTGATGTATTATATTATAAAAGATATATATATAAAAGGTAATACCTTTTATACATACATACACCTTTTATATATATAAAATTGCATACATGTAAACATACATTTTTTATATATAAAATTTATATATATAAGTTAATACCTTTTATATATACATACCATATACATATATATACATACACCTTTTATAATATAAATAGCAAGATATTTGGGCTTATACACTTTAAATGAAAGGTCACTGCTAACAGTTTTATAAACTACTTTTCTATCTTAACGGTATATTAACTACGTTTTTCGATATCATTAGTACACTACCCGAGAACAGTGGTTCTTTAAGGGCAAGAAATGAAGAGCATCTGCTAGAATAACCTGTACCCACATTTCTGAGCACAAGTAGTGTACACTAAGTATGGTCTTGGTGAATAACTCTGGCTGGCAAGTGTATTTTGAAAAATTTCCCCAGATGATTTTATTGTCCATTATATGCACCTCCCAACCCTCTCACCCCCAAAACTTCTATTTTATAATAATTTTAGTCAGTACATTTCATTGAATGGATATGAACTAATCATTTCTCTATTGTTGTGCACTCACATTTCTGCAAGTGTATTATTATTGTAAGAGCACTGTGATAAACATCCTTGAAACTACAGCTTTAAATTGTTTATAATTTATTAGTATTGTTATTATGAGAATCAATTTAAAAATTGTGAAGAATTCTATACCTCTCATACACACTTCCAAAAGCCCTCTATTAGCAATTCTTTTTTAAAAAATAATGTCTCTAATACCCCAAATTGCCTTTATTTTGTAATAAAAATGCATCTTGGCATCTAATTTGAATTTGATTATTAAATATTTGTCCAGTTTATTGACCCTCTATTTTTTCTTAAATGATATACTTGTATAAGTATTTTAGAAACTTGTTTCTTAGTGTATTTGGCTTTTTTAATTGTTTAGATTTTTCATATATTTTATATATATCAAAATAATATATATGAAAAATAGCAAAAATATGTAGCAAAAATATATGCTATTATATATGTTACTTAAAATAGTTTCTTAAGAGTTAATATGCACCATTTCATAATATCTTTGAGTAATGTAGTGAAGCTAAATTTATCTTAATTTTCTGCCTTCTTTAAAAACATACAAGAAATATTTAATAAAAGGTCTTGTGGCCAGGCGCGGTGGCTCAAGCCTGTAATCCCAACACTTTGGGAGGCCCAGACGGGCGGATCACGAGGTCAGGAGATCGAGACCATCCTGGCTAACCCAGTGAAACCCCGTCTCTACTAAAAAATACAAAAAACTAGCTGGGCGAGGTGGCGTGGCCCTGTAGTCCCAGCTACTCGGGAGGCTGAGGCAGGAGAATGAAGTATGGAAGCCAACACAGTATGGTGGAATGTGCCATTGGGTAATATTAGTTATTTTATTCTCATTATAAAAAATAATTAAAATAAAAACAATATTAATGGTGAAATTATTTGATATTATTATATTTCCATTTTCTGTATTTATCTTGCTAAGAATTTTACATTTTGAAAAGTTTTTTTCTTGATATTTCTCAGAGTTCAAGCACATACTTTGGACTGACCTTTTCATTTATGGACTCACCTCAAAGTCCTCAGTTAGTAAAATGAAAACTAATAGCACTGGTTGGAAGTGGTGTTAAAAAGACAGAGAAAGTACAAGGGCTTTCTTATGGCTTGCTTTGCTCCAGAGGCTCTGTGTGCTCTGTATCATTTATCCATTTATTCATGTATTTATTCAGCAAATATTTCTTGGAAACTCTTTAGCATATACCTTTCTTGTTTTGTTTTTTTCATAAAAAACAGATCTGTTGTGAGAAGTACTGATTTAATATAAAGTGAGAACAATGACACTCCTAAGACATAATACTTGCCTGTTGGTAGGTTTCTTTTTCTAGCTTAATTCCTCTTGCTTAATTCCTCTTGCACCCTGGCCTAGAAGCTCATAGTATATTTTCTCAGCCAGAACTGTAGCTTTTCCACATGCCTTTAGTAAAAGCTGAATACTTGCCATTGCATACCAAGATTCATTGGTGTTCTAATTTGCAAAACTGAATGAAAGTTATGCTTACAACCTAATAAAAGTCCTTCAATTCTAAAGTAAAATAAAATAATAGAATTTGTCTCTAAGTATTTTCTACTAAACTTCTTCGCTAGGGTAATTCCAATTGTAGAATGAATAACATGTTTTGATTTTTTGTTTTTTTTTTTTGTTTTGAGAGGAAGACCATTTTGTTACTAACAAAATACAAATCCATCATTAAACACTGAAACCAAGTTTGTTTTTAGCTACAATAGGATGTTCATTCATTGTGGAAATTTAGCATTTAGCTTTGTCTTGCTTTGAGGATTTAATAATTTTAGAAAAGCCATCCTGAGTTTAAGTAAAAGTTAAACTTTTCTACTTTTCTATCAGTATTCTACTATATCCAACAAAACCACTGAAACTAAGCAAGATTAGCCTAAAGGTTGAAGCTATATGGCTATGCATTATATGACTTTATATTCAAAGATGATCTTATCAATACAGAAAGCCATCCCTATAGGTATCATGTCAGGGACAATTCTGTGGTTAGATCGGCATCTATCCTCAGTTCTCATGGTCTCTTTGGTGATAGCACAAACCATGTAATATAGCTGCTTGCCTTCAGCGTAGAGCCATGTTGGCCAGTCATATCCAGACCCTTGGTGCTACTCCCTGATACTGTTCATTTCCTCTGGTTGTTTGTATTTACCATCCCCAGAGGCTTAGCTTCTGTGAACCTTTTCCATTTTCACAAACACTAACGCCAAGCTGTCTTTGCTCACATGCCAGATTGTTTTTCTTCTTCTCTCTAGAAACTGAATTTCTTCAACACCTTTTGAGATATTTATACAAGACACGGGAGAAGTCAAGATGAGTAAGATATCACTTTACCCTCTAGAAGTACTGGGTGGAAAAGAAAGGAAATGCCATTTTTATAACATGATGATGTACTAGACATGGTGTTCAATGCTTTATATGCAGTATTTTATTATAAAAATCTATTAAATTGAGATGAAGACCAACTCCTCTAATTTCCAGTTTCCTAATTTAGCTATTAATGAAATTAAACCTTTGTGATAATGGATGTACCTGTTTATTTACTTGCAGTTGATCTGTGGGAAGTGGTCTCCCTGAAGAAAAGGAAGAAGAAGGAAAGGAGGAAGGAAGGAAGGAAGGAAGGAAGGAAAG